>NW_027279828.1:22500-110000 GCF_046629955.1 Centroberyx affinis | reverse complement strand
TGTCTTCCTTCCATCTCTCTCTTACACGTCTATCTTCCATCCTTCCTTTTTGGCTCAATCATTCACACACACACACACACACACACACACACACACACACACACACACACACACACACACACACACACACACACACACACACACACACACACACACAGGACAGTGAGAAAACACATTGTGTGTGTGTGTATGTGTGAGACTGAGTACACTGCACTGTATTGCTATGAGTTACATCAGATTCTGCAGCGACCAACAACCAATACACACACATGCACATATGCACATATGCACATATGCACACACACACACACACACACACAAACACTCACAAATGATTTATTTATAACCACATGAGCATAAATATTGCAGAACATCTGCAACTGCACATGTGCTTTCACTGCAAACAGTGTTGGCACATACACAGCAACCACACAGATAGGCAACAAGAAAAACTACACACACACACACACCCCATAGGTGCACACATACTTGCACACATAAGTGCATGCACACATGCGCACACGCACATACGTAGAGAGAGTATGGCGCTGATATAGCATAAGTGCCATGTCATACAGCATGTCCAGGCAATTTTCACCCACAATCTGGGAGAGCAATCAGCTCTGTAATTGGAACAGTAATTAAGACTTTAATTGCCTTTCCTAGAGAAGAGAAGAGTGTAGTGACAAGGCACAAAATGGCTTCCAATGTGGAAGTGTGAAAAGGGGAGAATTCCAGTTGGTAGGAACTTCTCCTTTGGCCCATACCCACTGACTAGATTTTTTGTTCAAAACTGCAGAAACTGGAAAACACCAATATCTGGACTTTGAATCATATGGGACTTTGGAATGCAGAATAAGCTGCTAACTAAAAGTTTCAGTGGCTTGTGGCAAATTTCTCATCTTACAGGGTCCCTGCAGGCCAACAGGACTGCAGCCCTTAGGCCCGCAGCAAAAACACTATTAAACTAAACTTTGAGACTGGTCTATGAGACCGGTTTCAGTTCCCTAATTAGAACATAAGAATTTAGCCCTGGAAAGAGGCTGGCACAATATGGCTCCCATGGCAGTCAAATTCATGGCTGGCAGAATTGCTTACTGAAGTACAGTTTTTATGCATGTGTGAGCATAAGCGCATTTAAGGGTGTGATCACACATGAAGAAATAGCTGAATATGAGCATTAGTCAAGACTGCAGTTTGCCAGTTTCATTTTGTTACGTTAGGCTTCCCCAGCATGAGTAACTGATGGCTATCAGATGTCAACATCCATCTCCTTATACCCATAAAGCCTTGTGTTTTGGGGTCGTTTCCTGTAGTTGGTTTGGATCATGTTCTCACTCTTAACTGACCACACTGCAGCTCGCTTGGAAGAGGACCAAGACCAGCATTTTCAGGCAGTCTTGGTGCGGATATTCAGTGCGCACCAAATGGCATTGCTCTCAACTGCCCAAATGGAATAAATAAACCGCAAATGAACTGCTCCAAACATGCTTGATGTGAACACGTCCCACCAGTGCATGGGTGCGTGCACACACTTAAGTGGGTGTTGGGGAGAGAGAGAGTGAGAGGTCACTGCTTTTATGAACCTCTGGGTGACTGTTTAATCGGTATGGTTTTAGATGAATGAGAGCATCAGGCTGTGTGTGTGTGTGTGTATGTGTGTGTAGGGTTGTGCTCTGTCCCTGTCTGGATGGGCTATCGGTTCAGAGAGGGTACATCTGTGACCTGTATTTCAACAAGGCAATAAAAAGGGATGGGCGGAAAGGAGGATATGGAGGAAGAGGGACAATTGTTTTGGCAGCACTTCCCACTTCCCTCTTCTCCTCTGCATGTGTGTGTGTGTGGGTGAAAATATGTTTGTATGTACACAACTATGTGAGTCTGTTTTTATGTGTGTGTGTTTCTGCATCTTTACATGTTTGCATGTTAGCATCTATATGTATCGATGTGTCATTTTATGAAAAACTGCTGCATATGTCTGGTTTCTGGTGTGTGCATGTCTTTGTATGTGCGTGTTGTGTATGTGTGTGTATGTGCGCCTGGCTAATCTAAACAGGGCTCTTTGATGTGAGGAATGTCCTACCATCAGCACATTGTCAAATACCTTTCAACTTGGATATCCACCAGCAAAACACACGCGCGCACACACACACGCACACAGAAAAAGTGCACAGAGACGTGGGCATACACACACAAATGCACACAGATGCGCACACTCAAATGTGCAGACACATACACACGCTAACTACACACATGCACACACTTGTGATTTTACCTCTAGGTCCATAAGAAAACAAGATGAGAGCGAGATCTCCTTCTTTTAACATAGCTGGAAGGTATTAGTTTGTTTGTGTGTTGAGCATTCTCTGGATGCATAACCTTGTTGGGGAAAAAAACAAAACTAAATACTGGGTTCCTACACATTTTCAATTAAAAAATTCTATACTTTTTCCAGACCTTGATTTGTTTTGAAGATTTTGTCTGGTGTTCAATATGACTTACGCAGATAGACATCTTGCCCCTGCTAACTAGATCATATCACTGTATAGATGAAGATTGTTCTTCACAGCGACAAATATCAGAATATGTGAGATGATTGGCAGGGTTCCTGCACGGTTTCCATTTTAAAATTCCATATTTTTCCCAGACCCTATGCTCTTGACTGGATTTGATTTTGGTCGGTATTTGATATAATGCATGCTGACAGCGGCTGGGTAATAAGAGCATCCCTCTATCTGAACATTATTCTTCACATCAACAAAAACTGTGGACTCAAAGTGGTTCTACAACAACATAAAAGCTATAATTATGTGTGTAATGGACCTGAACCACAAGATTTTCCATACTTTTCCAGACATTTTTTCAAATTCCCAAACTATTCAAGACCTGGAAATTATCAAATTCATTTTTAATACTTTTCCAGACTTTCCAGACATGCGTAGGAACCCTGTAAATAAAACTAAACTACAGAAAAACCTACTTATTTTTAATCTCATATGTGCTTATCAATGACTTAAATAGAGATAAATAAAAATAAGAGTACAGTAAAAAGGACAGTAACCACCAGTTGTCTTATTTTAATTCCCACTCAGTGCACAGCCTTTTATTCTACATAAGCCTGGTGTGTGCACCTCACAGCAAAAAAAAAAAAAACAGCCACTGTAGAAAGTGAAATTCAGATTCAGAAAGACAGATTGTTCAGTTTGACCTTGTCACTAGATATCATGCGTCATCAGGGGGAAACAGTTGGGAAGATTTGTCGATTTATAGACTCATCCAACAGTTTTGCTCAATGCCTTGATTGTTTCAGGCTGTCTCAACAAGTGTCTTTTATTTTGCTCTAAAAACACTTGACTTTCTTTTAGTCTATGCAGCTGGCTGATGAGTGTGAAAAGGCTTATAGAACATTTTGTGTTTTGAGTCACTAAAGCACACATTACATGACAGACATGTTGGCCAATGTCTGTCTTGAATCATACATACAACTGAAGAGTCTGAAGAGACTCTTTTTTCATCCTTTTCTGCATGTTTTCATATATTAAATATGGGAGTTTGTGTCCATTTTTGAGCTATTTATTTAGTAGTCGTAGGATAGTAGCATTACAGCAGCGCAGGAGAAAGTGAGAAATGCCTAGCTCGTGTCCCATGCTTTCGGTAATCTGTCCACTAGCCTGCCAATATTTTTCTCATTTGTCTTTAGCCTAACCTGTCTCTTAACTGGCCTAAAGTTGACATGTTCCTCAGCAAACCTAGCAAGTGTGAAGAAGGAGTTTGATTTTAAAACTGCTGTCACTGCTTGGGGGCAGCTAAGAAACAGCAGGATCATCATGTAAGCCTCATGATGCCGCTGTGTGTGTGTGTGTGTTTGTGTGTGCGTGCGTGCGTGCGTGCATGAGTATGACAGAAGGAGAGAGAGTGAGAGAGTTATTCTGGAAATAATCTTCTTGACCTTCAATGGAATTTTATTTTTTTGCATTTGCTGCTTTATTTGAATTATGGGTCTGAACTGCCAGAAACTGGACATGAAATTGGACATCAAAAATCTCACAGCTTCCAAGCCTCCCGCACATGGGAAGCTCCACCTTTTCATGCAATCCCAGGGAGAATCCAGGTGTCTGTGTGTGCTGTGAGTGCCTGCACAGTGAGTCTACTTTCTGTGCATGTGAGAGAAAGGACTGGCTGTGTGTGGTTGCATCTAAATGTGTGTGTGACTGCATGTGCGTTTGTGAGCATAATGTGGGTGTGTATTGAAGAGCGTGCTTGTGTGCCTTCATGTATGCATTTGTAGTTGTGAGTTAGAAAGAGTGCAGATCCATGAATGCAAGCTTGCCTGTGTGTCTGTATGTGTGTGTGGGCATGAGAAGGTTGGTGTGTGTGTGTGTGTGTGTGTGTGTGTGTGTGTGTTTGTGTGCACCTGGGAGCTGGTGATTCTCTGGGAGGATCTCTCTATGTTGGCAGGCAGACCAAAGAATGCAGGCCGGTCGTCCTCAGGGAGATTCTCTATCACTCTGCGGTAGTCCTGGAACACACACACACACACACACACACACACACACACACACACACACACGCAAGCATGCACGGATGGACGCATGCACACAGACATGCACCCACATACACATATAGATACAAACACAAACAGATAGACAGACAGACAGACACATACAGTACATACATACACATATTGTCACTGCTTGTCTACAGACATGTTATGCATATTGTTCTACTTAACAATGATGAATATCATGTTGGATGATAACTTATATATGCCCACTTATTTTTTTTTGTATATGCTGTACTTATTATTAACAAGCTGCGTCAACAGAATGCAAAGCCATAGAAAAACAGTATCAATTGCGATAAACTTGACAAACAAAATTTAATCTTGGACATTTGCTGCTTTTTCACTTACCTTTGTAGCCAGAACTCATTTTTTGAGCATGTATATGAAGTACTAAAGTTGCAGCACTACATATCTATGAATGTGAGTATGAACAGTTTTTGCTTCGTATATGTAACACCCATGAGTCTAGTCCTATTATGGTATGTAAAACCTTTTGAGACTTGACAGTGATAAAGGGCTATATAAATAAACAACACTAGATTAAATAAACAAGACTCCTACCAGTATGGAGCAGGAGCTTGGCAGGCTGATCTGAGCCGGGAAGGAGTGTGTTCCTCCTCTGCTCTTCCTCTGTCCAGCTGAAGAGGAGGAGGAGGAGGAGGAGGAGGAGGAGAGGAGGCGTGCAGAGAAGAACTGCTCCAGGTAGGAGCGCAAGATGCGGAGATCAGAGGGGTTGTCGATGCGTCCGCCGTAGATGGCACTCTCCAGCAGGCCGTGGACAAACTCCCACTGGAAAACTTTACCGCCTGAGAGACACCAAGGTGCGTGCACACACACACACACACACACACACACACACCAACACACACACACACAAGCAGACATTTGTCACAAAAGGCACAAACACATGTGTACACAGTCATATACACATGCACATACACAGAATGACATATAAAAGTTCAAAAATTAGCACACAAAGGGAGAAGCAGATATGCATACAAATGAATACTTGGACGGATGCATTCATACACACAAACAAGCACACACACATAGAAAGCTATGTACCTACACACACAGAAAAGCATGGATACATACGAACACACAAAAGCACCATTATAAACAACAAAACAAGTGGATGCACATATTATTGCGTAAAAGGGCAAATGCACACACAGATGCACACACAGCATAGAAATGCAAAGTGCTGAATTGCCCGGGTCACGATCTATCAGAGGCAGTCTAATTGAAAGAGATTGTCGATCAAAGCCCCCAAAGATTCCACTCCTCATTAGCATGTGTATGGCAGGGCAGAACACAACAGAGCAGTCCGCAGCGCTGCGATGTTAGCTCCCAACTTTCCTACCTTCAAAGAGCCTGTCGATGATCTCAAAGCCAGCGCGCAGATCCGACAGAGAAAACTCATAGAACTTAGTCCAGCCCTGGAGAAAGCAGAGAGGAGGGGGAATGAGGATGAGAATATTTATTACACTCCCTATACCAATGACACAACATATCAAACACAAATGGACTATATTCAAAACTTGTCCACCAAACACTAATGGATTACATTCAAAATGTGTCTGCTGAAAACACACACACACACACACACACACACACACACACACACACACACACAGCTCTAAAGACAGCTCTTTGCTTATCAGTACAGAGTACAGTCCACTCTGTGTGTGTGTGTGTGTGTGTGTGTGTGTGTGTGTGTGTGTGTGTGTGTGCGCGTGCATGTATACGTGTCTGTCTGTCTCTGTGTGATAAGCTGCTATATCTTCCAATCTGCTAAAATTTCCCCCCTGACCCTTAATAAGCCTACTAATCCAGGGTGAATATTAATTTAAAGGTATTATCAGTATCAATAAAACCACCCCGACACACACACACACACTCTCCCTGTCTTTCAGCAGCGTCCTCCTTCACATTAACAGAGTTACTCTCATTGACACCTGTGAGATACCCAAAGTTTTGTAATGTAGCCCACTGGAACACCTGGGGGTTTAGTGCCTTGCTCAATGGCACACCAGTGGTAGTTGTTGAGGCAGATCATCACTCACTTTCTCCACCCAAATTTCCGCAGGGATTTGAGCCCTGCAACATTCTGGTCACAAGCACACTTCTCTTACCATGAGTGGGTAAATCACAAAACTGAGATCACTCACACACACACACACACCCACACACACACGCATGTATGCACACACATATACAGATATTAATTTAGCGGTGAAGATTCAGGGAGGAAAAATAAGTCTGCTGATTACAACACACACACATATACACACACACACACACACACACACACACACAACATCCATGCCTGTACGCACGCCTGCACACTCACACGCAGTGTTGCTGTGATGGCCATCCCTGAGAGAGCCGAAGGACTGTTGAAGCGTAATTGAGTGTGAGGCCAGTCTCAGTATGTGATTGTGTGTCTGTTGTTTGTATCTCGCTGCTCTCCAATCAGCAGTTATAACCTGCCCACTGATTCTGTGGGTGGACGGATTGGGGGGGTGGGGCACACTGTGGTTTTTGTTGGCATATTCAGTAATTGTTTGCATGCGCAGTGATTGATTGTGTGCGCCGTGTGTGTTCAATGACTGTGTGCTTGAGTGTGTGTTCACTGGTTAAGTGTGTTCAGGCGTGTGTCTGCTTTATTTGATAAATGTGCATCTGTATGTGTTCAACGATCGCATTCAAGCATGTGTGCTTTTATTGAATGTACATACCTTGGTCTGCTTATTCAATGATTGATTCAATGTTTGGGTCTGGTTGCTGACTGTGTGTGTGTATATGTGTTCACTGATTGTGTGTATTTGTGTGTTCAATGATTTTGTGTGCACTCTTGAAAGTGTGTTATCTAGTTCCGCGTGTGTATGTGTGCATGCCAGACATGATGGGTCACTAGTCTTCTCTTCCAACCATCAAACAGAAACCTGTACTGCTGCAGTGGTTCTGCTATCATCCTCACACACACACACACACACACACACACACACACACACACACACACACACACACTCCCATTTAATTGAGGTACAAATAGACATTTCAGCCCTACCATGTTTCAGTGAATTAGGAGGGTTGTATCCTGCCTTGCCGCTGAAAACCTGTCGCTCTCTCTCTTTTCCTCCATCCCCTCAGTCCCTACTCACCCATCTCCATCTGAATCTCACTTTCTCTCTCTCTCTCTCTCTCTTTCTCTCGCAATGTCTATTCCTCTACTCTTCTAAATGAAAAGTGCTCTCCATAAGGGCACAGGCATCGAGAGAGGGAGGAAGAGAGGAAGTGAAGCAGCAGAGAATGAAGAAGAGAAGGACGGAGGACAGTGGATGAAGGGAGTAGGGAGTAAAGGATGGTAGAGTGGAAGAAGGGAGCTGTGATTGTCTCAGTAATTAGAGGGACGATCATGTTCTTGGATGAGAAACAAGATTGACCTCTTGAAAACCCTAAACAGAAGAAAGGGGGGGAGAAAGAGAGAGAGTGAGAGAGAGATGAGGAAGCATGAGAGACAGAGAAAGAGAGAAAGGCCACAGAAAGGGAATGAGAGAAAGAGAAAACAACAGTGGGGAGAGCAAAGAGAGAGAACTGGAAGAAGAAAGAGTGGGAGAAAAAGATTAAAGTGGGCACAGACAGAAAAAGACAGGGAAAAGAGAGCAAGAGAATGAGGAGTGCAGAAATAGAAAGTGCAAAAGTTGTAGCAATTTAATTAAAAACACGTTCTTTGCTACAGTTCTCCCTATTGTATTTGCCTTTAATGGGAGTGTGTTAATTGTGTTGGTTAGCAGAGAGGGAGAAATAATGTACATTTCTGCTGTAACTACAGACATTTCTTATTACTCTATCAGACAGACCACTCTGAAACAGAGACAAATGAAAGTCCCAGCATGTCAGGATAGATTGTGCCACACACTGGCATGTTACCAATTTGAACGGGCGGCAGTTTAAGATGACAAGCTGAAACATAACACAGCAAACTGCAGCAAGTATCAAATCATTAAGGGTACAGTTCATTTTCATTGTTTCTTGGTCCGAACCAAAGTGGAAAAGTTTACTGTAGTTGGTTTGGATTACGTTCTCACTGCCAATGAACCGCAATGCAGTTCGCTTGGCAGAGGACCAAGACCCGGATTTTCAGGCGGTCTCTATGTAGTTATTTAATCTCAATTCATCTTGTTATGCTAGGCTTTCCATGCATGAGTAAGTGCTGGCTATCAGATGTCAACGTCTGTCTCCTTACACCCATAAAACCTTGCATTTTGGGGTTGTTTCCTGTAGTTGGCTCGAATTACGTTCTCACTCCTAACGAACCGCATCACATTTTAAGGCGATCAGATGTGGTTATTGTGTGGTGTGGTAGTTGTGCACCCAAGTTCCAACGGCGTTGTTCTTACCTGCCCAAAAAAACAAACTAAAGGAGTAAAAGCTCCAGCATTTGACTGAACCACTCCAAACATGTTTGGTGTGAAGGCTGCCTAACTTTCAAATGGTCTAGACATCTACAACTGTAGCAGTTATCTAATGGCGCTTTTCCACTGCATAGTACCGGCTCAACTCGCCTCGACTCGACTCGACTCTACTTGCTTTTGGTAGTACCACTTGGTTTTCCACTGCAAATAGTACCCCCTCAATGTGCCCCACCCCCCAAACTGGTCGTCATAGCGACGCTGCGACGCTGCATGAAACGCGACACACAGCTACTATGGAGGATATCGAAGCGATGGTGTTCTTGATTCTCGGTATGTGGCTGTTAAGTCACAGCAAGGAGACAGATTTTTATTTCAGAAGAACCTGAAGGCAGCGAGACAGCAGACTGCTCTCTGGCTGCTCAAGGCGACGCAAGAGGGTAAGCTAGCCTGGTAGCTAACGTTAGCATATACGTCCTGTGTCGCGATGACGATCTGACCAATCAGTGGTCTGCAGTGTTTTTACGTCACCTTTTGGTATTGCCTCAGCTCGCCTCAGCTCGCTTGGAACCTCGACGGAGGTGCTACGAAAAAAAGTACCAGGTACTACGTAATATGGTACCTGGTACCTGGTACTTGGCCAGTGGAAAACCAAAAAAGGCGAGTAGAGTCGATTCGAGTCGAGCCGGTACCATGCAGTGGAAAAGCGCCATAAAGGTCCACTTTAGTTGATAAACAACCCAATACATGCTCCTGTTGTGTTTGTCTGAAACTGGAGTCTGTTCACTTTATGTGTGGGTCCCAGTACCTAGAAATATAATCTCATTGTAATTCTAGCTGTCACTCACTACACTGTCTAGATGCCATCCTGACTCTTACAGAGAGAGGAACAGGCAGAGTGAGAGTTAAGTAAGTAAGTTAGGCATGCATTAAACTATTTTAATGGACGATGAGAAGGAAGAGAACCACCCAATGTGACAGAGAATTCTGCTTTCATGAGTCATGACTGCTGCCTTGGGCATTTTGAAGGCATCTGAAACCCATTTATTCAGGCCATTATGTGTCAACAGTCAAACAGTTGTTCTAGAGGTGTCTGTTTATACAAAAATAATGAAATTCCTTCAATGAATCAGAATCGAGTATTCACAAAGACCATGGTCGATAACACTTTCTATGACGCCCATGTCTATAATGCATTATAAACATACTTATAATGCATTATAATCTGCTTATATCAATATTTCATAATTGCCGGTCACTCACTGACATTTTTTTCGCAAGGATCATAGTGCATTATAAGTATGTTTATAATGCATTATAGACATGGGCGTCATAGAGATGCACATCCAGACGAACTGTGAAGCCAGTAGTTCGCCTTAGCTGTGATGAGCCCGGAAATCCTTAGAACCGGCCGTTCACTATCCAACACCATGGGATGGTCATTCAGTTCAGTCTGAAGTCAAAACCTGGAGATGACCCTGAAACAGCCTCACACCCTGGGTGCATTCCATTTGGCCAAAATGCGTCCTCTCCTCCGTCCTCGCGGCCTCGTCTCCTCGCTGACTCGGCATCCAAAAATTAGCCGCCATCATGAAGGACGTTACGGAGCCCCTCTGGGGTCACATGGTAGAAAAAAAAAACTTGATGTGTAAACTGTGCGAACGGATTTGTAAACCGTGCCCTTGGATTCACAATCCATGCGAACGGATTTGTAAACTGTGCGAACGGATTTGTAAACTGTGCGAACGGATTTCAAAACCGTGCCCTCAGATTCACAATACAAATCCGTTCGCACAATTTACAAATCTGTTCGCACGGATTGTGAATCCGAGGATTTGTAAACCGTGCCCTTGGATTCACAATCCATGCGAACGGATTTGTAAACTGTGCGAACAGATTTGTAAACTGTGCGAACGGATTTCAAAACTGTGCCCTCAGATTCACAATACAAATCCGTTCGCACAATTTACAAATCTGTTCGCACGGATTGTGAATCCGAGGGTACGGTTTAGAAATCCGTACGCACAGTTTAGAAATCCGTACGCACAGTTTACAAATCTGTTCGCACAGTTTACAAATCCTTTCGCACGGATTTACACATCAAGTTTTTTTTTTCTACCATGTGACCCCAGAGGGGCTCCATAGGATGTTCCAATTGGTCAAAAAACGCATGAAGGATCCATCATGTCTCCTCGGGTGCATTGTCTTGTGTCTCCTCCTCCGTCCTCGCGGCCTCGTCTCCTCGCTGACCCGGCATCCAAAAATGAGCCGCCATCATTAAGGATGTTCCAACTGCTTAAAAGACGCATGAAGGATCCTTCAAGTCTCCTCGCCTCCGTCCTCCAATAAGGCGTGGTTGGAGGATACTCAGGTGTATCCTCGATGCGGAAATAATGAGTGAAGTCAATTAACCATTGGCACGTGTGGATATAAGCCCGCCTCCATACCATCAGAAAACGTGCGGACATTGGCAGAAAAAAAATCCACAGGTGTAAGTAGCCCCAACTTGTTATATATTTTTCAAACAGAAATAGCATAGGTTTTAAATGATAGCCGAATATTTGTTAATGAAGAGTTATACGTTAAATGTTCATATACTGACAGATCTGTTGTAGTTGTAGGATGTCAAACTTTTTCCAAATAAGTAAATGATCTCAAGGCTTGTGATTATAGGGACAGAGGAGATACTGGCCAACTGATCCTCCAGCGCATAGAGAGGGTGAGTGGGGGGCAAGTAACGTGAATGTTAGGCTATATGGAGTTATTTTATAGGATTTATCATTAATATGAATGACATTCCATGATCTAATAAGCCTGAATGAAATCCGTTCATTAGGACATAGACATAGCCTATAAATGCACACATGCGACTCTTTTACCATGCGCGTCTCTTTCTAATAGGACCTCAAGTCAGCAGCACCGGGCACTGGGACTGAGGATGGGGAGCAAACGGCTGCAGCCTGGCCCCGGTTCTCCCTCATGCATGAGACTACCGGAGTGAGCCGCTGTGCGCTCCCCATCCAGCCCCGATCCCAGTCCCCGGGATGAGCAACCGGGGCCATCAGATGCTGCTGCCCGCTCCCATGTGTGACCTCCGCGGCTTCCTCGGGTCCCGCGGCAGCCAAGAGGCGAAGAGGAGAGGGAGCGCTGCTGGGGTTTCTCTGGGAAGAGGCCGAGGACGCACGGGCTGAGCAGCAGACGGAGCGATTTTTAACTATATTAGAGACAATTTTATTTTATTTTTTTTATATAAAAAAATAAATAAAATGCCAATTTCTCTGCCTTTTAGGCGTAGCCTACCTCTGTTTCCATTCTCACCATATTCATAACCTTTGTCACGGTGCGTAATGACTGTTGCCATGACAGGACATATTTTCATCATAAAGGCCTGTATGTTTGTCTTTTCCTGGAATCACTTCTGTGTCTTCTCTGGATCACCAGTTGGTTTGCTGCGTTTGTTTGATGTGTCTCTCATTCAGTGTTCATCATGCTTGTAAATTGTGTTTGTAATGCCATGGAATTTCTCTTCGGGAGAATAAATTCTTACTAAACCTCATTTACAGCATTTCATTGTTTTAAATTGCACATTTTTCTCTTACAGCTAGATCTATGGTTATTTGGGAATTTATTTATTTATTTAGTTAGGAATAAAAATAAAGCACTTTGGTTCATTGCCAGTGAGATGTCAAACAGCCCACATGATCGTTGTCTAATCCAAGTCGCATAAAGGATAAAAGTTGGACAATTTGTATAGCACCTTTCTTATCAGTGCTACAAAGTGCTGCACAAAATTAAAATGTAGCATACAGCAAACAGAATAAAAAAAAAAAACCTGAATAAAAACAGAAATCAGTAAATGGGACGCTTTTTAGGCATTAGGATTTTTTTTAAGTGTTCTACCTTCATGAGGTAGACAAGGCTCATTAGATGCTAGCATAATTTAGATGAATTAAACATTAATCGGAACTTTGTTAAACGTTTTTATGTGGATAAAACATGAGCCTTAGAATAATTTAGACAGCAAATTAAATTGGTTTTGCATGTGTGTAGTACAGCCGAACTCACTGATTGCCAAACGGGTAGATATTTGATGATATTTGATTTGATTTCCATTGGTGGTTAAATTGCTAGCTTCCAATCGGAATTTAAGAGAGGTGGGAAAGGACTATCCGTCCTGAAAACACCATCATAATATTCCTGTTAGACCTGTGTGAATGCTGTTAAGGTAAAGCATGACTTTATTTTAAGTGTGGTACTCTAGCTAAATGTTATGGTTTAAACCTAAAGAAATGCTAATCGATAATTGGAAGTTGTTGTTTTTTATTTTCTGTTTTTATATTTCACATCTTGCTAGTTGCATAACTAAATGCAATTGGTTAGCATTTAAAGTATCTGGTGTTGAGTTGTGGTAATTTTATACAGTCACATATTTCAAAGGGGGACATTGAGTTCAGGTTAACTGTAGTAATTGAAATTCTTAGTAGATATTGTTTAAATTCTTTAAACACTACTAAGTGGAGGCATTGCCATTTATTAATTCAGAGAGATTTACTTATTTAATTTATTGTCAAATTGGAGTACTCAATTTCTGTTATGACCCGTTTAACAAATACATTAATTTTACAATGTTTTGTGTGTTGTTCTTGCATAGATTTAATGATATTTTTTTCACTTTACTTAAAGCAAACAATGACCACTTATAGTGACTTATAACCAGCTTGTAATTTATTATATCTGCCTATACCTCAGGAATTTCATTACTTTACTTAAAGCACCCAATGACCACTTAGAGTAACTTATAATCACATTATAATGCATTATAACAGTGATTATAATGCGTTATAAAATGATTATAATGTATTACAACTATGAGAATTATAATACACCTTGCAAAACAAATATCAGTGAGTGACCAGCAATTATGAAGTATTATGACGCCCAGTACTTGACCTTATAAGTCATTATAAAATGCTTTATAATGTGTTATGATTATTGTTATAAAGCATAATGAATATTTATGAGTGCTTATAACTATAATTATAAAGTGCTATAAGCAGATTATAACGCGTTATAAGTATGTCTATAATGCATTATAGACATGGGCATCATAGAAAGTGTTACCCCATGGTCTTTTTGACATGTGGGTATGATATGAGTTAGGGCCTAATATCTCAGGCTATTGTTTGGCATCATTTGCCATTGTATTTGTCCATTTGTTATCTATTTTGTGCTGATTCATCATTACCTTGGGTTTCAGCTAAGAAAATGAATAGTCTCGTTTTCACTACAGGAACATAAATTGTGTAATTCTTTACATTTTCTATCTTGTTACCCTAGAGAGATGATTTATCAACAGGGCTGTGATTTTAAATGATAAACATATCCTTTTGATTTATTTAGCGCTGACCCAAGTCCTGTTATGAATATTACAGCCGAGTTGCAATTCAATGTGAATACCACCACTTAATGCAGCAAATGAGTGTGAAATAAGGTGTAAATTACCTTTTAGTATATAATGTTTAATAATCCCAATTGTAAAATCCCTTGATATTGTATGTACCTCAGAGACTTTATATTTTCCCTCTCTCCCTAAAATGTTGTGATATTCTAGAAATGTCTTCTTCTATTCTTATTAGACTTGACACTGCAGACCTTTTGGTCTAAGAGCAGCGTGCCTGAAAAATAAGAGAGGAGGGGGCTGCTTGGAAATCTCACCGCTGTAGGGACTGTTTACATCGCTCTAGGTGTGATGCATTTTATGTATAGTGTGTGTGTGTGTATGTGTGTGTGTGTGTGTGTCAAGTGGCCATTAATATGAGTAGAGGCTTATATTGTTACAGTACACACATACACACACAAATATACACAGACACAGACACAGACACAGACACAGACACAGACACACGCACGTATGTACGTATGCACACACGCACACACACACACACAGACACACACACACGCACACACACAAAGACTCTGCTGGAGGCAAAATACAACTAGCAAACACATGTTATTTACGTCCTCACTGACCAGCAGTGTGATACTGGTGACCTGCATTTTGCTGCCTCCACTGCCTACTGCTCCTCTCTTTGGGGATGTTGTTTTTTCTCTTTCTCTGTGTGTGTGTGTGCACATGTGTACACTACATGAGTCTGTGTGTCAGTGTGTAAATACATGAATCCCTGTAAATAAATGAATTTCTATTGTTTATGTGCTTGTTATTAATTGGTTGGGGAATAGATAAATCATTATGTATGTTTGTTTATGTTGTGTGTGTGCTATAAATATCAACAGCATCTTGATTCATTATGTACTTGTGATTAATTATAACCAATGTGGACATAAATCTTTCTTATTTGTGTGTGCGTGTATGTGTGTGTGTGTGTGTGTGTGTGTGTATGCTTCCTTCTGGTGGTTGTTTCTCCTGGCAGGCAGCATGGAACAAGGCCAGGCAATGTGTGTGCACACACCTTTATTAGGGTTTTACAATACTTCAACCCAAGTGTCTTGGGTACTACCCAAGTGTCTTGGGTACTACCCAAGTATCTTGATTTCAGAGTATTGAAGTATTTAAGTTATATATATATGGGACAGCAGCGCAGGGCAAATAAGTGAAAGCGCTGGTTAGCTAGCCTGTTTGTACCATTGTCCTATCTATGTACCTACGACAACATTTGAATGTGAATAAACACATTTGTTTACTCTTTCGAATGGCATCATAATACTATTTGGTATTGTGATATGAGGTCTGGCGTAGTATCGTAAGGTGAAACTGTAGTATTGCAACAATCCGAGTCTGTGTGTATTGTACCTGCGGTATGTAGTTGCGTCTTTCCTGGCAGACGGCATGGAACCAGGCCAGACAGAACAGAGACTGGGCTCTAGCCAGGACACCTCCTACAACACGGACACAGTCAGCATCAGTATCACAAATATCATCCAGAATAATCTATCACTGTCAGACTCAGAATCTCAGTGGTTTTATAAGCATTTAGACTCCTGAACAGTTGAACATGGACAGTACACATGGGAGTATATGGGGGTGCAAATGTCTGTCAAGTATTGTTTGCCAGCATATATTCTCTCTACCTTGAAACACTATTGCAATAGGGTTGCTTTCACGTTTGGCATTTTGATTGCCATATTCAATTAAAACCATGTCTACTAAGAGGCATGCAAAATGGATGTAAAATGTAAAACGCTGGCAGAGGGCAGCTGTAACATTAAATTAAAGCAAAGGATAAGGTATTGAAGCTTAAGGCCAGCTCATTAGCCACATCTGGCATATTAGCAATTTTAATAGACTGCCATAGACACTGAATTCAGGGATGCAGGATGTAAGCTAGTCATTCAGTAAAAAAATAAAATGGAAACATATTTTGAACATTTCTGAAAACATTTGCATCACAGCTGGGAATGGGTCTCAATTTGCCTTGAGAGCAAATTGCCACTAACCACGACATTGACTTCAGCTCCTTATTTCAAAATTCATTAATGGAATAGAATATATAATATAATATAATGTAATGTAATGTAATGTAATATAATATAATAAACCTTTACTGATCTGCTCAGGAGTCCAGGACTCATAGGTTCTCAGCAGGTTCTTCTTCAACCCTGGAGGAGCCTGGAGAGGGAGAAAGACAAGGAGGACAGATAGACAGTGAGGGACAAGAGAGGAGAGATGGAAGGAGGAGGGGCAGGTTGAGAAGTGGAGGAGGACATAGAAAGTGAGAGAGGAGAGAAAAGAGAGAAAGATGGGGGGCATTTTATTAGGATTAAATCTTCCAAAATGTTATAAAGCATTTAGATGAGAAGACTAGACCACTAATTGCCTTGTCTATAAAACCACATTACCACAGTACCTGCTCTCTACCAACAGCCTCTTTTGACCTTTGCTTTGTTAAAGTACTTGATAGCAGTTGAAAGTTCAAGTTACAAAGTCCACAATTTGATATAGTATGTCAACATCATACAAGCACAGAGACACGGCGAGATAGCGAGAGAGGGGGAGAGGGTAAATAAGGGGGACACTTGCTCATGTGCTGCACTGTAAGCTGATATGGGAGATGTTTGAAAAAAAAAAAAGGCACCGCTGGGATTTGAACCCAGGATCTCCTGTTTACTAGACAGGCGCTTTAACCAACTAAGCCACGGCGCCAGATGGGAGCAGAAGGATCAGCAAAACAACTCGAGAGCTCCTTCAGTGGAGTACTGGAGCTAATTCTAATAAGAATTCTAATTCCTATTCTAATTAGAATAAGTTCTAACATTATTACTTAACACTTTGACACTCATTACAGCTCCTTCACAGAAGTGTTTTAAACTGTCATTTCTGACAGTAAGCACTGACATTTCTCACAGTTTTAACATTACATACACATATTATACTTTGCTTCAGCCGTTTCAGTTTGAACAAACGATTCACAGTCATGTTCAAAAACACGCACACACATACACACACAGCTGCTGGTACGTATATAGTACCAGTACGTGTACCAGTATGTGCCAGAGACACTACACCTCTACACCTCTACACTACACCTCAGTACAGGAGGAGAGAGGAGAGTGATAGACCGGTCACAGACAGCCAACAGAAAGGGTGAGCTGTACCCACACTAAACTGCACCAGTGCCACAGTTTGCACGCTCAGCAATCACACGCATTTTCCCCAGAAAATGCACCATTCTAGTTTTAACACTGAATGGGCGTACCTAAAAGCAAAAGCCTCTCTCCTAAGTTCTATTTATAAAGACAGAAGTAGAGTAGAAACAGGATGAAGAGAATTAAATAATGGATAGAGAGACCTGGACAGGTGCATGAATATACACTGACTGTACAAAACATTAGGGATGTCTTCCTGATATTGATTTATACCCCTTTTTGCACCATCCACATCTCAATTGTGTCAAAGCTTAAAAATCCTTCTCTAACGCGTTTGCTTCTCTTTTTCTACATCTCCTCCTTTGTGATTGGTATAGATTTAATAAGGTAAATCAATAAGGATAATGGATCCTACCTGGATTCACCTCATCAGTGTACTTCATGAAGAGGTAAATGTCCTTAATATTTTGTACTTTCGGTGCAGACATTAATTAATTCAGAAAGAAATTCTGTCTGGCCGTCCTACATCATCTTAAATTATGAATGTAACCGACTGAATACAAATTGGTCTATGGGAAATTTCACAAATGGAATACATAACATTTCCAGATTGATTTCTTTACAAAGGGCAGAGTAGACCTTATTTTTGACTTCAAAGCATAAATGATTGGCCTCTCTTGAAAACATCTGCCCTGTGTGAGCAGTGTTGCCAACTTGGCAACTTTGTTGCTAGATTTAATGACTTTTCAGATTCCCCTGGCAACTTTGTTTTTCAGAAGCGATGAGCGAAAACTATACCGACTTTTTCCAACCATTGGAAGAACAAAGTTGTGTTTGCTGGCTGATGCCACTACACAACTGTACCCTACTTCTCTGTCTAATCCACACAGTGCTTCCCATACAGTATAACCCCTCCCTCCACTGTAGTGGGAGAACAGGATCGGTGCAGCAAATATATGCAGTAGATATGCAAATTAACATATGACGTATGCCAATAGCTACTTTCCTTGGAAGAGAGTTGACAAGACTGTGTGTGAGGCTCAAACTCACAACCCTAAAATTATGAAGCTGATAGCATCAAAAGATGTTGAGAGACTGAGTGCATGAATATGTACGTAATAAGCATATCCTCAAAATATTGGTATAAGACAGTTCACAAAATGCTTTACAGAGCAACAAAAGGCATAAATACAGATTTATACAAGAAATCGGAAATTTCTGATATCTTATATTAAACCTGAATGGAGACTGGCAACAGCCAGTGAGAACTGAGCTAGAGAGAAAAAAACAAAAAACAGTTCCACTTCCATGTTTGTCTTGTTTCTGTGTTGTAGTAGCGTGAGAGCTCATGTTTCTGTGAGACTGGGGGATTGAATTGTGAGAACTGGGTAGTGTGTGATCCCCAAATCCCCAAGTGTGTGATTCCCAAATCCACTTTGCCAAATGTGTGCGCCTCTATGATGGCAAGACCAAAAAGAAGCTGTGAAAGCCATTCGGTACGTGTGTGATGTCCAATCTTTTCACAGTCTGTTCAGTTTTGTGGTGTTTTCTGAGCCTAAGCCAACACCCAGAGTCTGCAGGACCAGCAAGCATATGACAGGTCTTTCTCCCCGCCCAACATTCCTATATTAACAAACTAACTGGACTGGTCTGACAACATGGACGCATTGTACAAGAGAGGGCAGAGAAGACTGTTCATCTTGAGGAGGCTCCGGCCAGGATCATTAAAGTTTCATCTTATCCTTTGTCCTTTCACCCTTAAGCAAGTAGGGTTTTAGGTCTGTGTTTAGACAATATCAGTCCACCTTTCATTTTTTTCTTGTTATTTTCACACAAACCTTGTGAAACTGTTGCATGCTGGTTCTGAGGTTTTTTTGCAAGGATATTGATAGACTTTTAAAATATTTTCCCCCGGCTGAGATTCAACCTCCCAGCTTTCAGATTGTAAGACTGACACACTAGCTGCTGTGCCAACAAGCCAGGCAAAAATACATAGTATCTACTTCAACACTTTAATGCAGAGAGGAGAGGAAGGGCTGGGCCACTAGTAGGGATAAGGCTGTTTTGACTCTACTGTATGTTGTCTTTAAAAATCCCACCTGTTAACACCAGTGCTGTTGTAACTAAGAGAATCACTGAATAAAATACTTAATTCATGTGTAAACTAGTTCTTGGTACGTTCATGTCCAATGGAAGTATTATATTAGGCGGATGTCCGCAGGCTGCAGCGAGGACCCGGTCCATGCTTGGGACTTCTTCCGTACTGCCTGGTGTACGAGCGCACACTGTATTTGCCTTATGCACGACTCTTAGGGCTCTGCGTGGCTTAAAGAGTGCATATCATAATTCCCCTAAGCACTGGACACAAAAAGTGTTAGACAATAATGAAGAAACGAACACACAGAGTGCGTCTCTATAGAGTTCCTCCCAAGCACCGAATAGCCTACCTGTGTATCCTCAATATAGATATACCTTTGGATTTAAACTTAAATCTGTCCAGCCTTTTCGTAACACTGACTGTACAGTCAGACAATTCAACACTGTGTGTGTATGTGTGTTTGAGAGAGAGAGAGAGAGAGAGAGAGAGAGAGAGAGAGAGAGAGAGAGAGAGAGAGAGAGGGACAGAGACAGAGACAGAGAGAGAGAGAGAGAGAGAGAGAGAGAGAGAGAGAGTGTCTATTAATAAACAGCCTACAGGCTGTTTATTAATAGACAGTAGCAGCTGACAAGGGCCCTCCACCATAGCCTCAGGGAGAGAGAGAGATCAACTGGACTCTGTTTCCCTCTGGGGACCCTGTTTTTGTTTGAGTGTGTGTGTGTGAGAGAGAGAGAGAGAGTGAGTGTGTGTGTGTGTGAGGGACACAGTGTAAGTGAGTGAGTGACAAAGAGAGTCTGAAATCTATTTTCCTTGAATTGTAATCATGTTATATGTGTAGACAATAATCACAAAGTAGTAAACATGTTGGCAAGAACAGTGCAATTTTCTGATGAACGTATATGTTGTATGATTTATGTGTGTGTGTGTACGTGTTTGTTCATATTAGGTTACTTACTTTTCCTGCAGTTCAGAAATAACACATCAACTTGATTGGCAATGTTCAGGCTGCATGTGCATAAAGTATGTCAGTGCATTTGTGCATGTAAGTAATTGTGTGTGTGTGTGAGAGAGAGAGACAGATAGGGAGAGAGAGAGAGAGAGAGAGAGAGAGAGAGAGAGAGAGTGGACAGGCTGTCTGTGCAGCATGCTTGGCTAGTGAAGCAGCTAACCCCTTGGGCATGACTCCTATCAGAAACACACTGAGCCCTACAGCAAGCATCACTAACACACCACGCGCTGCAGACTTCTGCATCTCTCTCAAACACATGCACATGTGCACACTCAAACACGTGCACACTCGCACATGTGTGCACACACACAGACACACACACACACCCTGCGGTGGTGTGAGTGCCCTCGTAGCCCAGTAACATGTTCCACAGATCACAGGTTCACACAGATCAACAGTCAATGAGTGCGGTCATATCTGTATTGTGAAAGGAATAGGGTCAATACTCAGAAAGTAAAAATTACAATATAGAGTTAACATGGTGTTGATCTGTGTGTGGGTGGGTGAGCATTGGTGTACAGTGTGTCGGCCCATGTGTGCGTGTGTGTGTCTGCATGTTGGTGTGTAGTAAGCAGTGTGTAATAAAGAGGGCCAATGCTAAACTTCGATGTACTGTAGGAGTAAGATGGTGTTCTGTGTCTGTATACTGTGTGTGTGTGTGTGTGTGTGTGTGTGTGTGTCTGTGTGTGTGTGTGTGTGTGTGTGTGTGTGTGCGTGTGTGTGTGTGTGTACCTCATATGTGATCTTGAGACTGGACTGCAGCAGTATAGGAGGGAATCTGGAGTGAACTTCTGCTGTCAGCCACAGACGGAAGCCTGCTTTGGGCTGCAGCACATTCAGCTCCTGGGGAGGAAGGACAAACTCATTAGACAAACAGGACACATTCACACACTCACACACACACACACACACACACAAATTATTTATTTTATGACTGCATCAGTTACACATTTAAGATGCATTTTGCTGATGTGTGGTCACTCACACACCCCAAGTCCACACAAACCAAATGATTTTGTTTTAAATATTAGAGAACATAATTTTACACCACACTGAATCTACATGCAAATAGCATTTGTAGCTTTTGATAATTTTGGTAGATAGTCAGATTACTGCATAAATTATCAGAAGCTGAATTTTAAAATATCAAGTGATAAATGAAAGCACACACATTTTAATAGCTACAATTCCAAGGATAATTGACTTGCATTTATTCCCTAATATCTAATTCCATTAACCGAAACTAACTAAACTTAACCTACTTAACACTAACCCAAAAACACTGCTCCAAAAATATCCCCTCACTTTGAAAACTTATCATCATATTGAGATTATTGTGAAGATATGTGGTAGAATGTGTCTTTCTTTCACACACACATACAACCTATACGTATCAGTGTCAGTGGATATTAGAGGATATAGCTATCTCATATTACACACAGTAGACACCCATTAAATAAGAAGCCATGAGAAGAATAAGATGCCAAGAGATACTGCTTTCCTCTTTCTCTACTTTTGACTTCTTATTTCACTCTTTCCATTTCATTTGTTGTCCATTATATCCTTTCTACAGCAAGACATCCTCCACAATGATTTTCCCTCCTCCTCCAATGTATTCTTTCCTGTGATTGTCACTGTTCATATACTCATGAAGCTCTGTCTCTCCTTCTGCATCTCTCTTATTTTAACTGTCTTCATTGCTCTTAAATTTCTCCATCTCAATTTCCATCTTTCTCTCCCTCACTTCCCGTCTCACTCAGGGTTAAAAATAACATGTTGGCGCCTTAGGGTCTTGTGCCATCTGATTGGGTGCTCAGTCAAAGACTGAGATGTGTTTCAACACACACCTACACACACACAAACACATACACAAATAGGCATAACACAAGTACACACGCGCACACACACACACACACACACACACCATATCATAATCAATGTGTTTCTGTATCAGTTGGAGCCTGATTCAGTCTCATGGAAGACCACATGATCACAGAAAATCAAAGGAGACAGGAATGGACACCCCTCTAAGAAAACTATTCTGTGTGTGTGTGTGTGTGTGTGTGTGTGTGTGTGTGTGTGTGTGCGTATCTCTGCATGCATGTGCTTTGTCAAGCTCAATTCCACTGAAACAAATCTTAGTGTTTGGGAGGATGCGAGAGAGACAAAGAAAAAGATAGATAGATAGATAGATAGATAGAGTAACAGAAAGAGGAAGCCAGAGAGAGAGATAGAGAGAGAGAGAGAGAGAGAGAGAGAGAGAGAGAGAAAGAGAGAAAGATCTCTGTGCCAGCGCCAATTTATTTTCAGCACCTCAAAACCTCCTGCCCAAAACCAAGAGGCATGATCCATATTTTACCTCATCTTATCTCTTTCTGTTAGAACACATCCACATTCCCCAGATGCCAGGAGCAGACACCCTACTGGGACTAACCGAATCTGCACTCCAATTCGGGAGACAATACGTGAATCTTTCTGGTAGTGAGAGCGGTTGTAGAACGCGGCTGTCACTCTCTCTCAAAAGCGAACTGCGTATGAACTCCAATAAGGAGTGACATCCCAGCTGCGGTGTGAGCGCGGCCACTGAGTACTTGAATATTCTGGTATTCCCCTTAAACATGAGAGCTCTCAAAATGTCACAAACCTATTGAAATACAGTTTGTCAGTTATAACCACTGACAGAGAGTTGGGTCAGGCTGTGGCTTCCATGCTTTTGTGCTGTCCCTAAAACTAAGAAATACTGGCTGCAAATAGATAGTTGTCATGGTGAAATGTGCTTTCTATAAAAGTCACTAAGTAAGACCCATGGAGCTTGACTATGGTGCTAACACATCTACCACTGAAAACATTGAAGGTGGTAGATGTGATATGAACATTTTTAAAAAAGGACATTCTCAACACATTTGCAGTTTGAGCAACACACCTATTTTTCAACACAATGTGCATGTTGAAAAGAAACACTAGATGAGTCATTCCAAACTACCATCAAAACGATAAAACTGACACATCCCTTTGAAGCATGGAACACAGTCATCTTTATTTCCCCTACTCTCATCCCTCATGTTGGGTGGTGATCAGCTCTGTTGCTACTGATGGAAAAATAAGCAAAAGAAAAGATGAATGAGAAGATAGGGCTGGGCGATATGGACAACATTAATATCACGATAATCAAAATAAATAATTTCAATCTCTGTATTTAATACAAAATCTGCTAAGATATGCAAAATCATATGTTGTTAAGAAGAGGCACTTGAGCTACATTTTTCAACAAGCAAATTTATGCAGCAAGATGCTCCAAAATCTAATCAGATCATCAAATGTATAGAAGTAAGTATCAAGTCTTTATCATGTATTGTTCTTGAATTGGAGTATTCACAAGAATGTCTCTACAGGCAGACACAGGCAGTCACTACCAGGACGATATAATGACCTGGTGGTGGGACATAAAATTCAAATTGATGATCGCACTGAACCGCATGGCAATATTAAGTGCAATAAAACTCTGTCATTCCCGCAATAATATTCCCTGAGTTGTTGCAGATCTCATTTTGTGAAATATTTTAATTAGTATTTGTTTTTTAACACATTTTTAGACAGATAGATAGATAGATAGATAGACAGACAAAGTGGGTGCAAGGAGAAAATAGTAGGGAGGAGAGCGGAGCAAGAGAAAGAATGCAAGTGGACAGGGATGAGGAGAGATCTGCACTGCCAGCTTCAATTATACTCAGAGAACACTGACTGCTCTCCCCTTCCTTCGCTGCCTTCTCCTCTCTCTAACTGACCAACTGGTTTGATCCCTGAGGAATGAAGGAGGGAAGGACTGGAGAGGCAGATGGTGAAAAGAAGCCGGGAGAGAGAGAGAGCGAGAGAGAGAGACAGAGAGGGAGAGAGAGAGAGAGAGAGAGAGAGAGAGAGAGAGAAAGAGAGGAAGTAAAATTAAGTGAGGGGGAAGGCTCGCTCTTTGTCTTCTCTTGGCTGCTTTTCCACCTGCCCGCTCTGCCTCAGCGCATCCCTCCGTCCCTCCTTTCACTACCTCTGTTTCTTCATTCTTTCTTTCCTACGCTCCCTGCCTCCCTCGCTCACTCGCTCCCCCTCTCCCCCGCGTCAGTTTTTCATTTCAAGCTCGGCTGCCGAGACCCCAACCTCATCAGTTGCTGGGCAAAGAGTGAGAGAGAAAGAGACAGAGAGAGAGAGAGAGAGAGAGAGAGAGAGAGAGAGAGAGAGAGAGAGAGAGAGAGAGAGAGGAAGAAAGACTGAGTTTTTAGTTGTACAGCATGAAGACGAAAAATAAGGAGAGCAATAAAGGCAGATGAGAAGCAGGAGGAGAAGAAAAGAAAGAAAATAAAGAGGAAAAGGGACAAGGGAAAGAAAAAAAGATAATGATAGGAAAGACGGGAAACAAATGGAGAAAATGGAAAGAGAAAGGAAAGGAGGAAATGAAAAGAGAGGGAAGAGGAGAGGGACAAAAGGAGGTGAGGAGAGCTGTAATAGGCTATGGTTTAATTCACATTGGGAGCAGTGACAACGCCGGACAGGAGGGATCTCTGGCTAACCCCAGGACACACACACACACACTGAGGCCAATCACTGCCAACACCTGTGCCTCCCAGTGAGATATGACCTGTTACAGTGACACAGCATTAAACAGAACCCCAGGAAACACATACACACACACACACACACACACACACACACACACACACACACACACACACACACAAACACACCCTCAAAGAAAATTGAAGACACACAGCAACACACTTAGAATGAGAGACAACGACTCACACATATAATGAGAAAACATACACTATGATTGACAAATACAAACATATACTTGCTACACTCAGAGCGAGGCACAAAAACACACACACACACACACACACATACACACACATAAAGCCCAGAGATAAACACACACACACACACAGAAAGACACAAAGAGAGAGACACACACACACAAACAAATACACAGCCAGTCAGCCACACACACAACCACGAACACAACCACACAAACAGCAGCAAACACAGTGACTAATGTGGGCCGACAGGTAGAATATAAAATGTGTATGTGCAGGCAAAGGACAGGAGGTAATTTCAGATATGGAAATTTGGGCAGCCAGCAGAATGCTTTTTATGTGTGCGTGTGCATGTGTATGTGTGTATATATACATGTATATATATATCTGTGTGTGTGTGTGTGTATGTGCGTGTGCCAGTGTGTGTGTGTACCTCTGTAGATAAACACTGACAAGCGGAAAGAAACAAGAAATTACATGCTGGCTCAGTACACACTCATAGATTTTATGATTTCTTAGCCTGTCATGAGGTTGGCAATGTTGTCTTTCAGATAACTGACTGTCTCCACTGTCAGCAGACTGTGAAGCGGGAAGATTTAATAACACTGCAAAGCTGTTATGCATTTATAGAGACTGAAGACGCATTAGGAGAGTCCACGTATGGCCTGGGTGTCTGTAACTGTGTCACAGTGTTTCTCATTCGTGTCTCTGACTTGGTCACTCCTACCTCTGGTAGAGCATACACACACACTAAGGCTGCAATCAATGATTACTTTGGTAATCCATTAATCTGGCAACTACTTTTTTTGATTCACTAATTAATCTAGTAAATATTTTCTTAATTCCAATAGTTAAAACAAAAAAACAAATGAAGTAGCTCAAAATTCTAAGCTTTATTGAGCTGTAATGTCTTTAAGAAGCAGCAGATGGATGCTGACGAGGAGAAAATAATCTATAAACCTTGGTTTGTTCTTAGGAAGGAAAAATGGTAAACTTTAAACAAATGTATGTTATGGCAAAATATTATGTGTTACAGTCTGTAGTTAAGCTACTCCACCATTGAACTATTATCTCCAAGATACTTTGCTTTTAAATATTGATGTAATGCTGCTGTGGAAAGCCATGCTGTTTTGCAGAGAGACTTCGTTTTGAAACTCGTAGTCTACATTTTTTGTGATTGTCTCATGGGTTTGGTTGTATTTTCATCTTCAATGTGGGAACCGTCTTCTTTGCCTCTTTGCTGCATGTCGGTCATCTAGATTTCAAGCAGTGTTGCCACCTACTGTTGCCTTTGTGCACTGCACCATTGACCGTTAAGACGCATCTTTCATGCATACAGCCTGAAAATTTAATGGGACTAATGTGACGTGTCAATGATAAAAATCTGTCAGTGAATTTGCATCATTGATTTTGTTGATTATGTCAACAAAAAAAAAAGTGGCAGCCCAAACACACACACACACGCACACAGGGTCAGCTGCTTTGTCTAATAATTAACAGCCTGAGGCAGATGTAAATACTCACACACAAACACACACACACACACACACACCTTACCAATCACACTGCACAAAATAAGCAAAAACATGCTGACACCCGTCCTCTGGCCCATACCGCACACAAACATACACACACACACACGTGCGTGCACACACACACACCCACCCACACACCCACCCACACACCCACCCACCCACCCACACACACACACACACACACACACACACACACACACACACACACACACACACACAGAGTACCTACTTTTTCGAGGAGGGGTAGCCATGCGGTGACCAGGTGAAGGTTTTTGAGGCAAAGCCAGTCTCCATTACGGGAACATTCTCTGAGTGTGGCTAAGGCCACATCAGCCTGTCCCTGACCCATGGAGATCTAGACAGACAGACAGACAGAGAAAGGGAGGGAGGGAGGGGGAGGAAGAAGCATAGAGATGGAAAATTTGATTCAACATTGTAATTTCTCAGAAGTTAGAGGGCAGAAAATCTGATTCAGTATTATAATTAATCTCTCTCCGAAGTGACAGAAAGTCAGAAACACCTGCAAAGTCAGATTCCCAGTGTGATTTTCTGTAACACTAGCATTGTCACGTGGTGTTCAAAATATCTGCCACACAGCCAGTTACTTATAATTTGAATGGTAAGTGCACGACCCCTCTGAGTGCAATGCCCAGTGGAAATATTTTCCAATCCATAACGCCAGCCTGGTGCTCATTGAAAAACACTGTCACCCCACTTCAGGCTTTATTTAGGTCTTGAGTTTATGGATTGAAGACCACTTTCACTCTCAAATTGATTAACTGAACTATTGATTCAGGGACTTGGGGACTTGTTACAGGGTAAGGGCTAAATCAGTCTCACAGATTTACATATAGTTTGTAAAACGTTTGTTTCAGTTGTGATGGGTAATACTGACAAAAACCTTATTTTCTATGAAACGTTTGAAGAATATACTGTATGTGAAAATACACACTAGTTATATGGTCAAATAAATTGTGGCTTTAACACCCTTAGTCGCATTTGATTGTGGGTATTGGCTGTGCATACTTAAACATGCAAACACTTTCAAAATACATTCTAAATCAGATACACAGGTGTTATATACAGAATGAAAACTCAGACTGTGTTTAATCTCCAGGCGAATATGTGTTGCAGTGGATTACGTGTGTGTGGTGCTCATCCAAATAAGAGCACGACCCTGCCTGCAACTGTATTAATGTGCGAATACCCATATGTGGGTAGTAATTTCCATATTTTAACTTTGAAACTAATTTCAAAGTAATACAGCATTGCGCAAAATGCACAAGTTTTATTAAATGAAAGCGCTGGATCTCCTCTTCCTGTTGGTACTGCAGCAGATGGAATATGTTTTACCCTTCCATACTAGGTTATGACCCCTATGAATATGTGCTCAGTGATGCCTTGGCTAGTTTAGAGGGGTAAATAAATGGAGGCGCACACAAACTTTAAAGGCATTTTATACAAATCTAATACTGCAAGAAGACAGACTGGTAACATGTGCCTTCTTTATGTGAAAACATTGCCTTGAAACCTGCTATGAAAAATGCATCTGCAGTTTATCTGCACACTGCAAACCTACTAAATACTCCAATTCCAAAAAAAATACCACATGCTGCATATATTTCCCAAGTTATAAACTTTTAGATTCAGTCTAGCATTACATCTCTGTAAATTTTATATAGTTTTTCAGTGATGAAAAATGTTTTGATCTACTACGGCTTGTCAGGCAGTCATTTGAAGTTGAAGGATGAGCCAAAATCCCACTGCAATACAAATCACATTTTCCTATTTTATGTAATTATTAATATTTCATAGTTGCTTTAACCACTGCTTTATTGAGCACTGAATACATGCCGGAGTGTAGCTTTATCACAAGGTGTCATTTTTCTTAGACCTGCTGCTGTCCTGGAATGCATGACAACTGTAGAGCTATTTCTCAAAACTGGCTGTAGTGTCCTCATTTTTCCACCCATTCAAGTGCAAGATACAAGATACACCGTTTTGTAGATCTGATCTTGCTATTTTGTAAAATGAAGAAAAAAACAACATCAACAAAACCCTCCCCCCTCACTCTGGTCCCCAACTGCTTGCTGATCTGCCATGACGTGTCCCATTTAGTGCTGTTGTTGTTCTCTACCTCGTGATAGTTGTCCCTGCCCACGGTCTCTGTAGCAAGCTCTGTGAGTTCCTGGGAGGGGTCTGCCCCGGGAGAAATGATGATCAACACCGGCTCCCATTCCAACGTCTCACCGTAGAGACGCCGCAGGTTCAGAGGTGGTGGGGAGAGCTCCTTCATACCTGCAGAGAAGAGCAGGAGGAAGAGGAAGAGGACAGAGAATCAGGAAGAGGGTAAAAGACAGAGTTTAAAATTATGTTCCAACATTTTTCTATTGACACAGAGCAAGCTCAGAGTTCACAGTTGCCTTTTTGTACACAATGGAAGGTACAGCCATTATGTACTGCAGTGGATGGTGTATGTGTTGTACTCTTCAGAAGTGTATTACCCAGCAACAACCTCGCTATGAACACATGCTCAATGATACTGTGTTGGCTTAGAGGGGTAAAAAAACAACTGAAAAGGGGGAGATGCAGAGGATGGGAGGGAAAGGAAGCCAGGGTGACAGAGGGGGAACAGGAACAGGGAGAGACAGACAGTGGCAAAGGGAGCAGGGCCGAAAGATATTGACAAAAAATCGAATTGCGATTACAAGTTTTTCTTGTCAGAATTTTTTTAGAATTTTAAAGTTGTTTAAAGAAAAGTGATTTTGTTAAAAAAGAAAACAGATGTCAGTGTGCAGGATTTACTGAGTTTGAGTATGATGAAAGGTTTACACCAATATTGTACTTGATTCATGGACCAAAGATTACCAGCAACTCTAAAACACCTTGTTTTATTCCATTTTGGACGCCGCTCTTTTAAGCAATTAATTGTAGCCTCTGTGATTTGGAAATTGCCGAAGTTCATGTTGCGATTTCGATTTCTTTTCGATTGATTCTTCAGCTCTAAAAGGGAGTGATGGGGAAGGAGGGTTGGGGAAATAAAGAAAGAAAGTAAGGAAGGAGGGAGGGTAGGGGGGTGAGGAAAGGAGATGGAGGAGAGAGAGAGGACGGAAGAGGAAGATATTCAGAGAGACAGAGCGAGTGAGATTAGAAGGGTGATGCACTGTGCATACTGAGTGTTAGGTATGCAGCAGTATTCACCGCACATAGCGGAAGAATACCTTGTCAGCCCCCTGGTGTTGAGAAACCAGTCTCTTTCTGTGTCTGAGTATGTCTATGTGTGTGTGTGTTTTCACATTGGGCATTAGGCTCTAATCCTGCTGTAATATATCGAATCACAGATCAGATAAGAGTTAATAGTGATACACATGCAGAGATACACGCACACACACGGCTTGAGTAGTCAAATTAGGTGAAGTTCATGTACACACACCTACTGCTGCTGCTGTGGTGTTATAAACACATACTACATGCATGTATCAGCCAAATTCTCTCAGACAAACACACACGCACCCGCGCATGCACGCACGCACACACACACACACACACACACACAGAGCTGTCTTCTCTGGTTGAGACGACTGCCGCAGCCTGAACATTCTTTTGGTGTCTGCTGCCAAATGCAATCTGCTGTACTGAAATACACACACATACACACACACACACACACACACACGCACACACAAGGTCTTGGGAGAGAACATCTCAGAGCGACCTTTTGCTGCATCACCATGGCAACGCTAAGAAAAACAGTCATCTGACCACATGGCTTGCGATGTCCGACTACAAAAAAGGAGCATTTACAGAACGTGTGCGCGCACACCCTCACATGCACACGCACACGCACACACACATAGACACACACACACGCGTGCACACACACACACACACACACACACGCACACGCACACGCACACACACACACACACACACAACTACCTCTGACGTGTGCAGGTAATCAGTATTCGAGCTGCAAGCTAGCATTCTCTGTCTGTGAATAGCAAAGTTCACCTTGGCTTTTATGACACACATCCAGGGCAGAGAGGAGCAGAGAAGAAGACAGTGCCACACTCTCTCTATAGTTAAAACAATTCTTACCGGAGGAAACACCGAATGGCCTTAACGAGCAGGCACTTGCCCGCACGCATACACACAAAAAACTGTAGATCGTAGGTGTTCAGGTTTTTCCATTAGAATCACTTTTATTGACCAAGTACATTTGCATTTAAATGCTGATTGATTGTTTAAACAAAGGAAGAGTGTTCTGTTGTGGTTGGATGATTAAAGATAGAGAATAGAACTGGACGACAGAGAGAGAGAGAGAGAGAGAGAGAGAGAGAGAGAGAGAGAGAGAGAGATGTTATGTGTGTATGTGTAAGAGGGTTTATATTTTTGAGAAATAGACTGAGTGAGCCAGTGAGTGAGCATGTGTGTGTGCCCATGCATGCACATGCGCGCGAGTGGTGCCCAGGCCTGGACTGGGGGGATTGAGTGAGATTAGCTGTAAGAGGATTACAGACCATGCCTCATTAGCATACTGACTTACTGCCAAACACACACACACACACACACACACACACACACACACACAGTCTTCCTCTCCTCCGTTCTTTTTCTCTCTGTCTCTATTTCTATCTAGCTCTCTCTCACACAGACACACACACACACTCTCACCCACACCTACACACACCCCGCACGCTTGCACACACACCACGACTTCACCAATGGGTTCACTTAGCGTTCAGGCAGCGTGAGGACCGTCGGCCTTATCATGGGAGAGTTAGTAGGTGTTTTATTAGAGCTGCCTGCAGACAAACAAGCAGAGCGACAAAGCAGTGACACTCATGCTCTCCGGGAATTAGCTCAAATGGAAACACACAGGCGCGCGTGAGTTTACAAGCGGAGAGGCGGACTGATAGATACACACACAGTCTCAGACATACAGACACATACACACTGAGACAGACACCTAGACAAACACACACATACACATACACACACAGTAAGACTGCAGTGTCATCCTCAATGAGCCAGTATTATTAGCAGTCTGTAGCAGCTGCACAACAGCTGACACTGAGTTTCAGTCAAGACAGCTTCTGCTATCAGTAGGAAGCACGGCAGTTGGAGCACTCTGGCTCACCAACGCTCTCTCTCTCTCTGTCTGTATCTCCTCCCTTCCATCCCTCCTTTCATCTGCTGCTTTTCCTCTGGGGCTGTTTTCACTGTCCTATTTACAACATTTATGAAACTATTTTCAGGGGCTGAGAGTTGGGAAAAATACAACACTGAAGTTGCAGCCAATAGCTTGCAGAGAGCTCAGATCATTTGCAAGTTAAGAAAACAAAGCGTTCCACAGTTGCCGCCGTAAAATCTGCTCTGAGCCACAGTGAAAACAGTGCCTTATCTATGCGGCCACCCCCACCCCTTTCTCTCGCTCCCTCTCTCTCACTCTGACTGTTAAAGCTGCAGCAGCTGCATGTGTCTCCAGGCCTCGTTGGCGCAGTAGGCAGCGCGTCAGTCTCATAATCTGAAGGTCGTGAGTTCGAGCCTCACACGGGGCAGATGTTTTAAGTAAAAAATCACCTGACAACAAACCACAATGAAGGGGAAACCTGCTAAAGAATTCTTGTCAAGTAAAAAATGAAATGCTGGTTCAGCATAGGAATTGGAAGTGGGAAACTGTGTAAGGCTGATTTCAAAACCCTGCAACATTTCTGATAAATGGACTACACAATCGGACTACACAGTCACTCCACACTCTCAGATGCTGTTTGACCTCATTTATTTAAATCATGTTTCTAAGTGTATATGATTGCTTTGTGTGAAGTCTTTTTACACTATCATTTATAACTAACATTTGTGTGTACAAATATCAATAAATATGGATTAATATTGTTCCATTAATGTATCATCTGAGAACAGCCCTAGGAGCCTCGTTGGCGCAGTAGGCAGCGCGTCAGTCTCATAATCTGAAGGTCGTGAGTTCGAGCCTCACACGGGGCAAGTGTTTTACATGGGGGGAAGTCGATTGTTTACCCAACGACACAGATCCACTCCCTGGACAAAGCTCAATTAATCTGACTTGAATAGAACAGAGCGAGAAACTACTTGCTCTTGATACCCAACACCCCGTTTACAATTGGTGTTAAAATGTAATCTGCATCTGGATAAGGAAAAAAAAATTTCAAGGTGTAAATGCACACTGGATACACACAGATTGGAGAGTGACCGGAAAGTGACCAGACTCAGCCAGGTGGAAATCCAGTCCATACAGTGTATGTGCATTAGTGAGAAAGCATCCGCCCACATGGCAGAAATGTCATCACCATGGGTAGAAAGGTCATCACCGTGCCTCCTCAAGTACAGGCTGTACAGTAACATCACCACTGGTGACTCTACACCTGCCATGTTTACTTTTGTTGCCAACAGATGGGACTTGCCACCGCTCCACCTACTCGCCTGCTTTGCATATTGTGCACAAAAAATGACAATGTAGACACAAAGCGGTGTAAATGCATGGGTGGGATCATATTGTTCATTATCAGGATAGCATATCCAGAAGTAGAGCACATTTTAATACCATGTATAGATGAGGTCAGTAGGCCGGTTTCAGACTAAACCGTCACAGATCTTAATGTTGCCCGACAACAGAATCTGGTATTTAGTTTTATGTTCAGTTTGCTCTGTGATGTGTCAGTCTCATAATCTGAAGGTAGGTAGGAGTTTGACCTCCACACTGGGTACATGTTTTATTCACATCTTGACTAACTGTGGGAGATAGACAGGTTGCAGGCTAATTGCCTGATATGAAGACCAGCATCAGGGGAACTGCTTGGGGTTCAACACATCTAGCTATATCTGTTCATTAACTGATAGTCTTCAGGTCTTAAAATGTCCCAGGTTACCTGCCTTGGCCAAGTTATCTTTTAATGAAGACTATGTTTATAATGTGCCTAAGTCCTAGTTTGTTAAATGATGAGTCAAGATCCAAAATGTGTCATAGGTCCCATTACGATGAGATCAGCAATAAGTTATAATGAGCCTCGGTTCTAGGGTGAGAGAATAAATGACTCTTTTGGGTCCTGCACTGGGAAAAAAAAAGTCATGGCCTAAGTGACTTAGCCTTGGACGACCTTTTAAAATTAAGTACGTCGAAATGTAAATTCGGGCTATAAGTGTCAGGCTATAAATGTTGAAGTCAAACTCAAGACCTGCACATCAAATGGAAAGCTGTGTAGATGAGACTACTTACTCAAGTTGTAGTGGTTTGATTGGAAGTCTTGTATGATATATTTTTTTCATGGAACATAAGAGGACTTAAGGGCCATTCATATTTCAGTGAAAGAACAAAGTAGTTGTTGAAAGCAGTTGTGCCTCCGCCTATGGTGAACAGAGCGACACCTTTTCAGGTTGTTTTTTCTAATATACTGTATCATGTAGTGTAATGTAATTTATCACGTATGGTACCGATTTCTGCTGATGGTATGGACGATTGAATTGAAGGGAAGGATTGATTTTACTTTTCCTCCATTTTGGAAATCATGACAAGTTCACATGAATCAGTTCTAGGTTCTACAGTAGCAAGCAAAGGGCACTGTTTTTAAAAAAATAGATCTATTCAAATTCAATACTCTCTTGATCCATGTGGGCAAAATTCTCTTTTCACTTTCAACCCTCCTGAAAGAGGTCAACGCACAGGGTCAGCTACAGCAGTTGAACTCAACGTGGGGTCTGGGGACTCACAGGGGGCCTTGAAAGGGTTCCAGGAGGAATAGTATACTTTCAGTGTTTTCTCTCAGTTTTTTTTTTTAATTTACCAGAAATTATTTCCAAGTAGACAATGTATCAAAATGACTGATCATAAGTTTAACTCTCACCACTATCATCTCCCCACATACAGTATAGACAGTTATACATTTCAACATTAATTCAACAAGAACAAAAACCTTCTTGATGCAAAATCTAATCAAATGGGGGCCCCTAGCCTAAGGTCGGCCCATTTGGGGGTCCTTAACCTGAAAATGTTTGAGAAGCCCTCAACTGCAGAACAGCGTCCCTGGAGGTGGTAGGTAGTGATGGCGCACTACCTACCACTGTCACACTGTCGAAAATGGGTTCAGCACTCGTAGCTTCATTTCTGTTTCAAACAGAAATCATGTGAAAGTGTTATTTAGGCAAAGGCATTTGGGTAATATGGCAACCTTGTAAGGATAAATTCAAAGTATTTCCACACTGGGGAACAGTTGATGACATAATAATAATGAAAAATGCAATAAAATGTGCCATTTTAACTATAAACGCTGCATGAATTACACTGTGCAGAATACTTACAGAACAGAGACTTAAGTGGACATCAAACAATAATATGGGTGCTTACTTACTGAATCTGATGATAACATACAAAGTAACTGATTTAAAACAGTATTTTTACCCATTTAAACTCTCGCACTTTTATTTTGAAGGCTAAACAGCCAAACTGGAAGTCTTGCAGTCTCTGAATATTCAGCGCTGACCTCAGCCCCTTCTCATCGCCGCATGCTGCCTCTCTTTCTTTTTGTCTCTCTCTGTTTTCTCCTGTCATTATTGTTGCCCATGATTCTGTCATTGTTTTGCCCGGCACCTGTTGCACGCTAAGCCGTCCCGGGGGGGGGGGGGGGGGGGGGGGGGTCCCTATTTGCCTCACACCGTCCAAGGTTTCTTCTAGGTTTTTCCTACTAAGGTTTTTCTTGGGAGTTTTTCCTTGTGTGCATTAGGGTCTAAGGCTGGGGTGCCAGCCAGGTAGGTTAGGCTACGTAGAATAGGTAGATTGTTTGTCTTGCTAAAATCTGCTCTTGTCTACCTTGTGTTTTTCGCTATGCGATCCTACATATCCTACTATCCTACATGTGACGACCCGCCTGCTTTGCTCTCCTTAACTGTCATTGGCTCTGTTGCAGAGGGCTGGCAGAGGGCTGGCAGGGAGTGATAGGAGTCATCAGTGCTCATGGGGTGCACCTGTGCAGGTCTCAGCTCTAGGCTATAAAGCTTGCTGTCACTAACACTATGGCCCCCTTTACACCTTGCATTAAAATGCGTCTCGTATCCAGATTGTATCTAGATATGATTTAACCTGATTACATTTACACCTGGAATTAGTATGTGTCTCCAGTGTCCACATTGAGATCCGATTGAGATCCGATTGCTCTGTCCAGCTCAAACAACCGAACGTCACATCCTCCTCTCGTTTGCGCAGGTCCAAAAAAAAAAAAAAAAAGATGATACCCATCCGTGAAGCCGCGCTATTGTATGGACTTATGCTTGCTTTTGGAAGCGGGGGAAGAAGCCGTCTTCAATAACTGGAATGCCGAAGACGAAAGTCGCACTTGTGTTCAATGTGGTCACAATGCGTCCCTGACCACCTCCGGAGGTGGTTTGGCCGATCGGATCAAAATCCGTCCTCAATGCGTCTTGGGTGCATTTACACCTGTACTTTCATGTGGTCAAGCACTATCCGATTGCAATCCGATCACCCAAAATGCATTTTAATGCAAGGTGTAAAGGGGGTATCTGTCTCCCTCTCAACAGGTACCCATTCTGGTTTGGCGTATGGTTTTGGTTCCTTTGTTTTACACCAGACAGCACCCCTACACCATACTTTTCACTCAGCCATGCACCACATCCATGCACCACTGATTACACTGGCTAACACATCCCATTTCCTCATTTGATATAATTTATTACTCTTAGTTATAAATACATTTTTTTGGCATTTAAAGTTCTGCGTGGTCTCCCATCTTTTGTCACATACATGTGCCGGTCTGTGACAACATCTTTTTGTTCACCACTGATTTTGTTTAGTTAGATCTAGCTAGGCTCATTCTCTGTAAAGTCCTCTGAGACATGCTTGTGATAAAGGGCTATATAAATAAACGAACTTGAACTTGTTTCTGGTAATTCGAGTTACACATGTAGTTCTCCTCGTTCTTCTATCTCAGGTGTGCGCAAACGTGAGCTTTTTTTTTTTTTATATCAACAGCTAGAGTGGCGAATTCAGCTTTATGGTGTAAATGTCGGTCTTTTCAAGTCACTTTGTTCAGCTTCCAGAGACTTGGATTATGCTGGACGAGCTGCATGGAGCCATTTTATGGTTATTTTCCATTATTTTTTTAACCGTCAAGTCAGGTCCCCAGCAACTTCAGTTGTTTTGGAGAAGGCTTCTACGCAGTTCCACTGTGGAGCCCAGGATGCTGTATGGACTAACAAACTTCACCCGAGTTTCAGCTGCCATGGGGGTGAGTAGATAATGACTGAATTTTCATTTTTGGGTGAACTATTCCTTTAACTCAACCCTGGCATTACAGTTTATCATCACAACTACTTTCATCTTTCACAGTGATATCATCATATTTGTCATGTGGTTAAGTGACCGAAGTACCAAGCGTATGGATTGTTAGCCATGAGTTATAGTTTCAAAATAAATATTCAAAAGGAGGGGAAACAGAGAATGAGAATGGGCGGTGGGATAAAGGGAGTGAAACTAAAGTAATAATCTTTCCAAAATGGTTCATAACTTCAGTAAATAATTTCACACTTGGAGGTAATTTCATTAAGCAGACTAAATACAGAAAGAGAAAGAGAACAAGCAAGAGAGAGAAAGAGAGAGCGAGAGAGAGATTTAGGAAATAAGGGGGAGGGGTGATGGGCAAGGGTAAATGATCAGATGATCATCATCAGATGATTTAAGGTAAATAAACAATTATCTTGACTCGGTGTCCCTAGTAATGGCTGGGCCATTGCCTCCACACCTCCAGGCATGCACACTTCATAATGACAAACTGGCCCTATGTTAAACCCCAGAGCAATGTATGGTGCTGTTCCTCTGGCCAATCCCCCCAAAATGTATGTATTATGTATATATTTTTATATGCAAATACATATTTCTTATTTTATGGTAAATGTTTTTGGGTTTTTTTTTGACATAACAAACCTCTAGGCCCACAACAGTAATTAATCCTGTAAACCAGTCTGAGAAACGAGAAAAAATAAATCTTTATTTTGTCGTCACAGTTCACCACTCTGTGTGCACGTGACAGGAGGAGGTGCAAGCCAAAACGGAAGAGAACCACTGACTAAGTCTAACTACTTAACATAAAGAATGTTTGGCCTTGAGTTTTATTGTTTATACATGAATGAATATTCATATGAAGGAGATGCTGATGTCCAAAGCACATAGATTTCCCCAAGGTTAACACACCCAGTAGGGCTTTTTAAAATGCATGTGCATGTGTGTGTGGCATATGATTGACAGAGAGAGAGGAAGAGAGAGAAAGAGACAAAACACTCACACCGCAACAACAATAAACAACTGTACAAACCGAAATCTACAATGCCAGTAGCCTACACATGCACATTTAACACATGTACCACATGTTCATTTTCACATAGTACATATCACATAGAAGTTTCCTCACTGCAGTAATGTAATAGTGGTAGTAATGTGGTTTGTGGCGTCACCAAAATTTGGCATGTTAACATAATGCCTGCTGAAGCTGAATTTCTAAAAAAAAAAAAATTCTACATTGCATGCAAACCCAAACACGCTTCTCCTTTGCAACTAGGTGCCATGCATTCAGTCTAAGCCTATGCAACGTTTGGCAGCATAATTGCAGCCAAACGTGAAAGAGAAGTATACTGAAGAACTGCACTGGTGAGGGAGATAGTGGGTGAGGGAGATAAGCTTTTTTTTTTATGCGAGCTTCATAAATTTGCCTACCTTGCTTTTGAAAATAAATGCTTTAGAGACTTCAGATGCCATATTCATGTTGAGACCGTTAAAATGCTGCTGCTTGATCGTCTGAGTTCAGCAAATAGCAGTGGATGAGTTACTCAAATATGCAATCTCATTGTGCTTGATATTTTGAATTTTACTATTTTCACTTAAATGCACCTTATTGCTTCCAACTTGGCTAGCTCTTGTTGTTTCGGTCAAAGCCAAAATGTGCCTAAAAAAGGAGATGTAGCATTCAGGTTGAAAAACCATTTATATGGCCAGTGTACATTGACCCAGACTTTCTATAATTGCACAGAGTCAAACTATTCCCCCTGTTCTCCTATTGACTGCTCCACTTCAAGCAGTCCAAAAAGCAATGAGGGAAGGCACTTTTTGCCAACTTGCTGATGCCACACCAATTAGGATTATTATAAATGGGGTAGCATATGGATCGCAGTTATGTTTACCTGTGAAAAAACGTATGCAAAAAAGGGGAAAACAGAGAATTCTAACATATAACACAGTTGTTATGGTTTAACTGCAGTGACTTTCCCAAAACCACAGTAAGCCTCCAAATACCATGGCATGACAATACTGTGGTTACTGTTGTAGCTCTATAGCCATACTCCTCACCTTGTTCCTACAAGGCAGCTAAACCTGCAGCTTGGCCTGACCAAATAGAAAATTAATACACTAACCAGCTTTGTGTGCACACAAACATTCCCGAGAATGAAGTTCTCCGCACAGAAAAATATAGCCCTGGTCATCACACAGAGCTTTCAACAATATGCGGCAAACACATGGACAGCCATTCCAGATTGCACATGCTACACGGATTGCCTTACTACCTTACTGACCGCCCAAATTTCCCCTGGGTCTGAGTAAGTCGGCAAAACTATCCTAAAAGACATATCCCTTCACCTTCTTTTTCCTCTCACCCTCTTCACATGCTAACCCTCCACTAAATCCCTCTCCACCGCTCTCTTCATTCAAATTCAGTCTTTATAGCACTGAGCTGGTCAGTCGCACCAACTTTTACCAAAAATCACAGGCTATTGCCCTCTCCAGACAGCCAAGAGAGCTCTGCTGATTGTAATTATTACCTTAGCAGCATGCAAGTTTTGTCACTGGAGCAGCCGAGTCAGTGATTTTCCTCAACAAGAGTGGTCATAATTCAGGCCAGATATGATGCTTTTTGTAAGGATTGTCTTTTATTTCCAATTCAGAGAGCCACCTCAATAATTTGAGCCAATTCATAATGACTACCAGAGGTTCAGGACTGAATAAAGTATTTCGTTTTAAATCATATGCATTAAGGTTAAATTAACTGGATGGACGTTAAGACCTTTTTCTGTTTTTTTTATTTATTTATTTATTTTAAACCAGTCTGTCTCTCTCTCTTGTTCCTCTGCCTGCCTGTCCATCTGGTGTCTATGTGTTTTACATGTGGGAGAGATTCGTTGTCTAGTTTGTTTGTGGGCAAATGAGGAAAGGATAGAGAGGAGAGGAGTAGGATGAGTATACAGTACAGTATAGGCTACTACAGGTACTAATACACTATACACCAAGCGCAGCAGCTGCTGCTGTCAGGATGGACTGAGAGGGGGGAGATAGAGGAGGAAACAAGAAGTTGGAAGACAGAAGGAATGAAAAAAGCAGGGAGGGGTGAATTAAGATGCAAGGGACTTAGAGGGAGTGGTGCAAAGGAAGGAGTGAATGAACTAGGGTGTAAGGATACTGGGAAAAAAGGAAGACTGAAAAGAGAGTGGGAGGCATGGAGAGAGGTGGGGAGGGAGGGAAGCTGCAGCAAGAACTGGTGGGAGGGGGGTAGAGGGAGGGACAATGGGAGAGAAGGACAGTTGGGGAGTATAGGAAGGAATAATTTGAACAAACAAAATCAAGAGCCATTCAGAGTTGCATTATGGGATGTAATTCATAAGCCTAATGCAGTGAAAACAAAGGCAAAGTACAGTATATTGGATAGGCAATTTAACACTTCCAATTAGATGGTCGGGGGAGCATTGAGAGAGCCCAAAAATTGGACAACCAGGAGTTTAGTAAATATGAAAAATGTCCTATTGGTTAAGAGGATTTTGTAACCTGCGAGCAATTTTGCTTGTAGGTTACAAAATCACACAAAACACACACAGAAAGACAGACAGACAGATACACACACACACAAAACCCTAACATATGCATAACCTGCAAACATAAAAAAACAACATATCAGCAGTCTCCTAAACTATCAACTGTCATCACACAGGACTAGGTATTAGTTTTGCACACACACACACACATACAGTATGTATATATATATATATATACACATACACAGTATATATGCATGCACGCACGCATGCACACGCACACAAACACACACACACAAAAATGTCTGCATATTAGTTTCACCTGACACCAATTAGCAGAGTCCCAGATAGTGCTGTCAGAAGCCAACATGCCATTAGGAGGATTATCTGGACTAAATGAATGGGCTCATTAGGCACAATAAACTAACCACTCTCTGGCAGCTTCATAACCGTGTGTGTGTGTGGCATTTCCTCAAGGACAGTGGCATTCTCACAGAGACGATATATAAAGAAACAGAGAAAGGATGAAGAGGACTATCATGAAAAAAGCTGACTTCAAAAGAAGCAGAGTGATGACAAGTGGAAATGTATGTCTCAGCAGTCTGCCATAAAAGCCTTGCTTGAGGACATTTAGTTTGATTGGAGTGTGAAGGTGGGATGTGCTCGTAAAAAAAACAAAGCATCTTAATACAGTAGAATATCTGCAGAGGTGAATGAAGTAGTTGTTGTAGTTTATAAGTACGGTTTCGGTTTAGAGCTCATCATTCATAGCAATCTCTCTAAAACTCTCTCAGAATTCAGGGGAGTAGAGTTTTGATTTTATTTATTAAAACAAACAAATGCAAATCATATGTTTTAGGAATGAAAAAAAACAAGAAACTGAGATGGCATTTGATATGGATAAATATAAAACATTCTGTACCACGGCGAATAACATGCTTACGAGAGAGACAGACAATGAGCGATAGATGAGAGGGATAGAGAAGACAGCGAGAAAGATTTTCATGAAAAAAATAATCTATAATTCTATAGCCTTTGGAATTTTGAGAGTGTTAACTCTGCATGTAACTGATAAGTGTGAATTCAATTTGTCCATGGCTTTAATGCAGCAAAACTGCGTTATACAGGTTTTTCCACAACTCCTCATACTCGCCTGGCTCCAAACTGTTCGCACTTTCAGTCGATTTATTTGTGTTTCTCTATCAGGTTTGTTTACCTCACGGCACCGCCATTGTGCAACTTTGGCTGCTGAGGTAATTTTCACAAATAAAGTGGCTTACATGGAGTGAGAGTGGGATTACCAGCTGTTAAGACTGACTTGGTATCAGCTTCACCTGGCACACATTGCCTATGCAGAAATGGCTAAACTAACCTGTTCTCAGTAAGTTTGGGGCATATCTCAATTTTGTTTCATGGAACAAACTTGGATCTAACACGTAAGCATGTTAGATGCACTGGAGGCATTGAGGGCTATTAAAAATTTCTGCCAAGGCAACTGATGGGACTTAAGTTGTCTGGGGTTGATATAACTCATGGGTAGCCACTTGAGAGGGACAAAAAACTCTACCATTACCGAAGCAGTGTGTGACCCACTACTGGTTTCTGCCATTTGCAAGGTCCAGGGAAGCAAATTAGCAATCAAGCTTGTTTCAAAGTATTTCAAAGGTGAGAGGAGAGAGAGAGATAGAGCGCAAGAGAGAGAGAGAGAGAGAGGAGATCTGTGACTGCAATGACTGAGTGCCGATCTGCTCTCACAACATGGGGCTAATCAACCAATCATATTGCTCTGTCCTCCCTCTCCGAACCTGCTGGGCTAATGAAGAGAAATCACCACACATACATCAGTGCTGCACACGTGTGTAAGAATGAGTTTTGTGAGTGTGTGATGTGTAAGCTTGTGACAAATGAGAAGTAATGAGTGTATATTAATCACCTTGGTGTGTTTTTCCACAATCAGCCCACTCCATTCATATACTGACAGAAGCCATATGGGACCGTGTGTGGGAGGTGTGTTTCTGCTTCAGAGGGACTGAATCTGTGTGTCAGCTTTGTTTCAAGTGGAAATCTGTGAAATCCTTCTTTTGTTTTGTTCTTTTCTTTTTGGGGATTTTGGCGACATCTTTGGTGATAAGCGCTCAGTGCTGTGGCGTTTTTGCACTGCACTTCCCAGAGATCACCTGTCAATCACACAGTGTGGCCAGTACTGCCGTGTTTTTTCTGTTAATGAAGTTTGAGTTTCTGTAGGTGGCACTCTTATCTTTGTTCATCCATGGCGTCTATCGCTGGTCATGCTAACTACCCAGTTCTTCTTCTATTGATTCCAGACAAGCTGCTGTTGCTGCTGCCGGACATGTAAAACACATCTCTTCCTGTGCGCCAGAGGATTTTTGCGCAGGGGAGACAAACCTGACAATTGGTGTTTAGAACAGCAAATGCAACAGCTTTCAAATGAAAATGCAATCGCTTTTGTGTTCTATAAATCGGCAACACAGAAAAACAAAACAGACATTAATTTATATTAAAATGTCTCCGATTTACGTTAAATAAAGGTCATTATTGATTGCATTTATGCCTGTGTAAGTGTGAATGAATGTTCATGTAATTATGTGAGCGTATATGCATGTGTGTGTCATGTGAAAGAGAAAAAGAGACAGAATAAGAGAAGCTGTCTTGATGCCTGTCATCACATTGCTGAAGGAACAAAGACCAACATGGAGACAAGGGAGAGAGAGAGCGCAGGAGAGAGAGGCTATTATATGGTCGTGGCTCCCTATTTATGATTGTGAACTGAACTGGTAAGGCAAAGTCCTGTATCCATGTGTATGTGACATGTAGACTTAAACTTGTTTGGAGAAGACAGACAGGCGCACACTTACCCAAGGCCTGAGAGGCGAAGGCTGCCATGGTGCTCTGCAGTCTGTCTGGTCTGACTGCCTGAACCAATAACACCTGAGTAGAGAGACAGATGGACAAAGACAGAGACAGATACAGAAACAGAGACAGAAAGAAACAGACACCCTCTTTTTAACCTACTGTGCATCCATTTGCATTGGTTAGACAGAAAGTTATTGTCACTCACGTCAAATGAAAATCTCACATTTCCAAATAGTCAACTTTCAAGAGAAAAAAAAAATGGCTTCATTTGGATGCATACACATTCTCAAATTCTATAAAGACTTTCACGGGCTTTAGGATCATGATATTTTCTGAGAATGAGATGAGCTACATCTTAATACAATCTCAACCCCCACTTATAAGCCTTGCTTTCATGTGTCAATATGTCAATTTTACCACTATTTTTTCAAATTTCAGTAAAATTTGACTCATTTCAGTCAGGTCATAGTGAAATTGATAGCCATAGTGAGTCAGAAATGAGTAACCTTTTGTTTTTACCCTGATTTTGTTGGTGAAAAAGTGTACAAGTGTACAGTGTTCATTTCATACTTCCCATAAAACTACAACATTTGAAAACATGTGTAGACCTTTCATATCCGGTGTAAATAATTAATAAAAAATAAGTTAAAATTGGAATAGTTTTCATGCAACAGCAAAACTATGCAAGCAACTCAGTTTGGCTGATCAAATGGCTGATGGTTGATTGGCAGCTGACCTGCTGGAAGGGAGTAATCTTCTTGGCGATGGAGGATGGGATTTCCTGTTCGCAGTGTGAGCTCTGCGAGAAGGACAGCCAAAGGTCTGAGTCACTCAAACACAGAGACTGGTGGAGGGCTGGGAACGTAGCCTGGGAAAGAGGGACGGAAAGGGGGAATGACAGGTGGAGAGATAATGTTATAAAAATAGATCAATAAAATGCATGAATGAATAAATGTCTATCCCAATTTACGGATTAGTGAGAAGCTGGGAATTTAGTTTGTGATGGAGTGCAAGAGGTAAAGAAAAGGGTTTCTCTGCAACGTCACCGGTGAAGTGCATGTGCAGACCTGACGCAGTATAGACTCAATTGCCAAAGCAGGAATTCAATCAAATATTTTCTTTCTTCTTAAATTAAACTTATCTGGACATAAAGTAAAATAAACCATATGTATTACAGACGTAGATGACATTCTCTGTCCTATATATCACACAAGGGAATAAGCAGTGAAGGGCATCACCCAAGCTTTCATTCATGTTTTACATTGGCAGAGGACAGCTAAGGTCTGTGTCTTCCACTAATCATTGTGAGTGCAGTGCTTTAAGATGTGACACACCCCAGAATTTTTGTATTAAACTGTTCCAATCCCTCTTGCACCCAGCCCAACCCCCTTACAAATATATGTACTAAGTAGACCAACTTGAACTGTAAGTAAGCAATTAGCCAAAAGTGAGCCATTAATCGGCCTGTTAGGTTGGCAGATTGACAGCAATTTCCATTGATGTAATGCCAAATATGAGAAAAAGTGAATAGTTTCATTTAGCCAAAACACAATTTTTAGCTTGTGGCATGACATTTCTGAGCCCAAATCGCTACTGATCCTGGCTGAATGACATCTAGGGGTGACAGATTACTATCTCGCTACACTGGCTCTATGGCCACTGTCATGGATCACTATCTTGTTACACTGGCGCCAATATGGTTAGAGTCACAGATCACAATCTTGCTTCATTATCTTACTACATTGCCTCTATGGCTAACGTCACAACAACATTGATGACGCATCAAAGCTGCGTGCAAGTGCAGATTTGCACTTATTTTAAGAGTCATTATGTCGCTATGTAACAACAATCACTTAAATGCTATACACAAGGAAGGATGCAATACTGACCAAATTTTGTTTCCAAATAGGACTGCTGTTCATGGCTATTATAAGTTACGTTATAAAATGCAACATGGCTAGTAGTTTGCTAAGTTTATCAAGTGTCAAAAATAAACAGCTGTACTTCTATGTTACTGTACTGTAGTTGCTGTCAGCTAGCAATGCTAATGTAAAGGGTTGTAAAACCTGCTAAATGTAACACATATTTGCTAAGATGACATAGGCAGAGTGTTTCCAAACAAGAAACAGGTCTATATATAACAAGAGTAAATGCCTCTCTATATTCCCAAAGACAAGTATTCGGAGACTAGGGTTGTCAAAAGTATTGATACTTTGATAAGTATCGCTACTAAAAATTTGAAACGGATACAATACTCATTTGCAACAGTATCGATACCAGCAGTGCTTTCTCTTAATGAAAAATCAAACATATTATTTCTCCGCCTCCACTAGCCACACACACACACACACACACCCTGCACCGCTGCCCACAGCCCCTCCTCTCACTAGTAGCAGTCAGCTGGGTTGTTGCCTCAGTCAGCAAACAATGCTACAGAGTGGTGTCGACGAAGGGGGGCAACACGTCAGACTTCATCATTTGACAACCATCATCATTTGAGACTTTCTTGGCATTCTGCTGCATTCTGTAATGACAGTTTCCTAAACTATAGGTCAGGACATAAAATGGGCCATAAGCTTATTTCTGGTGGGTGCGCACAAGCTGAAAGGCACAGCGTTCTTTAATCAAACTGGGTTCCAGGGTGAGACTATATTTGCACAACTGGGTCCAGGGATGAACAAGTTTAAGAGCCTATTCATTAAAACAAGACAGATATATAACTCTCTTTCATGTATAATGGCTGCATAACTTTCTTTTAATTTAATTTGTGAGTGAGTGAGTGTGTGTGTGTGTGTGTGTGTGTGTGTGTGTCTGTGTGTGTATGTGTGTACTTTAAAAATGGCCAGTGCTCCATGCCTCTCCTGATCAATCCAAGAGGGGAACTCCTGCCGAGAGAGGGGAGATGTAAGTCAGAGACAGAGATAATGGTCTCACACGCTCACACAAACAAACACACACACACACACACACACACACACACACACACACACACACACACACACACACACACACACACACACAGAGCTGCACACTTACCTCTTTCCTGAACATTTCTCCTACAATGGATCCAGTGAAGACGTCCCATTCCTGCAGAGGAGAGTAGATTCAAGGTTAGCATCTGGCAAAACCAAGAGCTAATATTCTTCAATCTTATTTTTAATCGAAAAGACTAAGTCAACTATGAAGTGACTTAATATTATAAGAAAGCAGTGATGATCCTAAATCTATGAAGGTACTCACATTCTGCTGGAAGAGTTCAGGGTGCATCCCTTTGACAAAGTGCATAGCAAAAAGAGAGAGAGGGAGGGTGGGGGGGGCCGAGACAGAAAGACAAAGTTTAAGTTGTATAATATGAAGAGGAAAAATTAGGAGAGCAGGTTAAAGCAGATGAGAAGAGAGGTAGGTGGAGAGGAGAAGATACAACAATAAAGAGGAGAAGGGACGAGGGAAAGAAAAAAGAAAATAATAGGAAAGACAGGAAACAAATGGAGAGAAAATGCAGAGCGTGTGCTCATTAATATTCTAGAGAGAGATGGATGGAACATGCTGACATATGAAAACAAATTTTTTTCACCAGTTTACTGTCCAACATCCAACTCCAACTAAAGAAAGTCACATCCTAGCACAAAAAGTTGGCATCTTCTCTGCAGCTACAGTGTGAAACCAGACGATATACCAAGTGCACACTGCATCTATGATATGCAGCTCAGCTCACTGTAGTTACCTGCTTGTAAGGCCTCAGGGACTTAGAAAGCTACACTTCCTATTGTACCATCCTCATACTCTCTCTCTCTCTCTCTCTGTCCCTCTCTCTCTCTTTCTCTCTCAATGGGAGAGTTAGAGGGGAGATAAGGCAGAAACAGCCACTAATCAAGATGCTTATCCTACTGCCACCTACAGAGAGCAAGAGAAAGGGGGAGAGGGGGTAAGGCAAACAGAGGGAAATAAATGGAGAGAGAGACAGAGACAGAGAGATAGAGAGAGCAGAAACAGAAAATGAAACAGAGAGAGTGTAATAAGAGAAAAGGCACAAAGGAGGGTGAGGCATTGTTTAAATGAATGGCAAGAGTGAGAAAGAGGGACAGCAAGACTCCCTTAATGCCATTTGCCAGTTCTGTAGATGAATGCTGAGCCAGGTCCATTTAGGGTAAAACCAATGAGATACAGGCACACAGACAGTGATTTACATGCACACACGCACATGCAGACACACATGCACACACACCAGATGGATGCTGAGGGAAGGCCTGTTTCAAGTTCAATGAATCCATTTATTCTCACCAGTTTAAACCCACCTGCACTCCCATATTTATCTATTTATCTTCCTGAACACACACACACACACACACACAAAAACCTGGAAACTGTGTTTTCCTCACAGTTCACAAACCTGGCATCTCTGTTTTGGGCTTAAAATTAGTGCATTTTCCATGTGGCGGAAAAATAATAATTACCTTGAATGCCAACTCTTGCTTTGAATTTTAAACTCTAAAATGCGTCACATCTAACTGTGACACATCGGGACCTGACTTGCAGATGCTGCAATGATGACCAAGATGTTACATAACTAAAGTAGGGCCTTTGAATGAGGCACACACAAGCTTTGATTGGAAAAGCAAATATACATGTAACAACCTGCATAGTATGGAGAGAGATTAGTGCCAGCACAGATTGTATTTGAATTGCAGATATTTGAATGTGCCATTCTATATTGAACTGTTAAAATTGATTTGTTGACTAAATGAATTCCAAAAATGAATTCCAAAAATGAATTTGTAAGGCACAATTTGAAATTGAATGCAATGGTTTGAAATTGAATGTCTAATCTGATTTATAGCTATAATTTCAAAGTCAGTTTTCCCAATTAAAATTCAGTTTTCTCAATTCAGATCCAGCTTCCTGAGACACACATCTGGGCACAAGGGACTTTTGTTCCCTGAGTGTTGACTGGACAGTGGGCTGCCAACAGTGGGCTAACACTCTTCACTTAGCCAATCACAAGCCATGTGGCACTGTGCCTTGCTCATCTCTTCAACGAATGATCAAACATCACACCAGCTTGATAAATGAATGTAAAATTGACTGTTGTCTAAAAACATGTGAATATGTGGCCTGATTAGCTTGGTAGAAACTACAAAACTTGTCCCTTGGTGTTACATGATTGCAGATTTGAGAGATGTTTATATTCATACATACTGACTGAAATGTCCAAGGTCATAGGACTACATATAGAAAATCTATTTCAGGGTAGATTTTCCCTGTTAAGCTTTTGCACAGTTACAAAGTCAGCCTTTCCACTGATACCACAGAAAAAAAGGTGGTTCAAATTATCCCTGATGTTTTGCTTGATCAGTCACAAGAAAAAAATCAGCAATAGCTTTTTCTGAACAATGCACTCAGAGGAGAAAATTAGTCCCCGCCATCCAACTACTGCATTAGAAGTTTGACGACTATTTCGTGTGCTTGATTTTCTCCCCACCTCACTATGGCAAGAGGACAAAGAAGTATGTTTGTAAACCCATCTGTGGATCAGGAAAAGGAAGTGTGGTTGTGATGTAAGGGCCTGTGCTGTCTGCCTGCAGTGACATTGTCTGCTCTCTCTCCAACTGTGTTTTGTTCAGTCTCACTGAGCCGAGAGAGAGAGAGAGAGAGAGAGAGAGAGAGAGAGAGAGAGAGAGAGAGAGAGAGCGCGCTGGAGTTAGATGAGAAATCTGCGGTTGAAGGAGAGGCTTCATCCTGGGGAAAGGACTGGGTATATGCAACAAATGTCTATCTATCTATCACTTTGCAAAATGTAAAAACATAAGAATCCTCAATATTCCACTTGCATCTTTGTAACTATCATTCACATCATTCACATGCTGTCATTACAATGGAAGTTGTGTTTATTTTTTTAAACTTCACTCACAGCAGAAATCATCTTGGTATAAGTTGGGAATCGAACCCGGGTCATGGCAAATGGCAAATGTTTACACCCATCCATACCTTACTTTCCACTGACCTATTTCAATGTTAGACTACTACCTATTTCTGGTCATGTATCTTTCTTGTAATACTTCTCTCACTTTTCGTGCATGGAGACATCGTGCTCATTTCACAACATTTCAGGAGATCAGGCTGACATAAGGCTAACACAAATAGAAAGACACTCACATTCATACTTATGAGTCTTCAATTCATCTAACTTGCGTGTCTTTGAAATGTGCCAGGAAACTTGAGCACCAAGAGGAAATCTACATGAACACGGGGAGAACATACAAACTCCACACAGAGAGGGCCAGGGATCAAATCTGGGTCCTTTTTGATGTGAGGCGACACTGCCAACCACTGAGCCACCATGCCACCCCAACTTACATCATATAAACATCAAAATTGATGAGATGTATCAGTGACAAAATGATCATTCCCCAGCGAAAACCAGAAAAGAAACTCTCCTTGTTTTCCATATTGTTTGGAAAGTTTAGAAATGCAATCAGCTGTCAAGACCTCCACTATAGCCACCAGAACACACAATTTGTCACCTGAAAGTCCTCCGTAGACTGACTGCCCTTTGCTCCTGTCAACCCGCTTCCTCTATGCACTCTGTTCACCTCCCTCTCCCTGTCACTCAGTCTAAAACAAGCCTGCCATGGATGACTACACAACTGTGTAAAAATCCTGAGAACTCTGTGAGGACACCCCACAACACAAAGCCTGCAGGCCTTATTGACTATCTGACTCATAGCTTGAGCACAGCAGCTGTATCTAACACAATAAGCCACGCTATGCCGGCAGCATTGATAATCAGCTACAATAGGCCACTCTCGCTCCCCCAGGATACAGTTTTCAGAAGTCTAACTCAAACTCAAACAAATGCTTCTCTTGTCTACCCTCATGTCCCACTTGGAGGATAGTGGAAGAGAGAGGAGAGAGACACACACACATATATAGAGAGAGAGAGAGAGAGAGAGTTGGCTGACAAAAGGGAAACTTCGGAGTGTCTCCTCTCACAGCCTGACCTTTCTGCATCGCCTTTACCCAACATTTCCTCTGTTTCGACGTGCCGCCCATGCAGATTTCAATTTTGTCATCACACGTGCACACATACACGTGCATACACACATACACACACGTATTTGTATGTGCAGTAAGCTCTTCCCCAGACAACTCAACTGTAAAATGTGAAATATACAATGTACTTTTCCTTACATAAGGATGAATTCCAATGGTATGAATGGATTCCAGTAGCGTTATGTTATTTGCCTGGGTCCAGACCTTTGAATCCGCCCACTCCACTGAGTCGACTGATTCTGGTTTGGCATCGTGACATGAAACAGCGGTTTCTCGGTTGAAAAATGATCGGTCCAATGAGCGCCGGGGGGGACTAACAATTAGCCAATCAGCGCCACAGGCGGGACTAACACCGTTGTCAAGCTGTTGTCAAGCGTTGTCAAGCTGTGCGCCGGAACCAAGGAGGAGTAATAACAACAATGGCGACAGCTGTAGACAAGATAGACGCTGCTATCGAGGCTGTTCTAAATAGATTAAAAGTACCAATTACTTTGAAATCCGAACAGCACTCTGCTTTGAAGGCATTTATTCAAAGGGGAGATGTTTTTTTCGCATCAGTGTCGACTTAAAATGACGTTAGATTCAGGCGGATACGTTGGTCTCTAGTGATTGGTTAGGGAAAATCGAATCCCCCTCCCCCACGGAAATCGGTTAGAGCGGAGGCAATGTCAGAGTGAAGATGGAAATGGAGTGTAACAAGTTGACAATTCTGTCTGATATCAGGCAATTATGTTATGTTAATGTTATTATATTACTTATATATTATATTGTTGTATTATTTCTGATTCTCTAAGGTTTTCGCTCCAAATAAGAATACCATGCTATTTAATCACAAAGCCCAATAATGAAAACTGCACCTAATAGCACCGGCATTAAAATACAGCCACACTGCCACTGTGCTGGTCATGTATATGCAAATTTCATTTTTTGTGCACTTAATAATGACTAGTTGGCAAGCCCATGCAAATTAGAAGTAGCGCCTGATTCACTAACACTTCACGGCGTCGAGTTTTGAAAAGTGTCCATAAGTCAAAAGACTGTGCAGTCTAATCAGTGTGGCTATTCAAAATGGCTGCTATCACTGCTGCCAGATGCAGGCGTTGTTGCTGGAAAATCAAGCATGTAAGGGAGATGGTTGCCCATCTAAGAATACCTCTTCTGCAACTACAGTAGCTGAAATCATTCAGGAGATACTGACTGCCTGAATAGTTATTCAATCACAGCGTTGTTGGATGAGATTAAACCCTGCCAGCCCAAAGACAGCAAGCAAAGGTTACCAGCATCTGGTGATCAAATGAGACAATTTGGGTTCCCAGTGCTTCTGCATCCACCTTGACGTGCATACATTTCTTAGCCAGTAAGACTGAAACTATGTGCTATTAGCATGGGAATTTTTTAATGTGTTAATTCTTGTTCACAGTTTCTGGGATGTGATCACAACCACAAAAAAGTTGGGAAATAGTAATCTCCCATTTGAAATGGTAAAAAAAAAAGAAAACTACCATGGCCTTCCATATGGAAAGAAGGCCTCAGTGTTTCGGCACATTCCACATCTTCAAAAGGCTTCATAGCACATGTGTGCCTGTCACCTAATATTACATTCTGTCCTTGTACCAAAAGCTTTAACAATCAGTTTGAGTTGCAGAGGGGCTAACCTTCAGGTTACATTTGGAGCTCTACTAGACCCTGCCCTCCCTCCGACCCTCTCCATAGCTCTTCTCTTGATCCAATGTCTGAATGATTTAGACCAAGCTGTCTCAATTAAACTGTATCCACTGAAGTGACATTGGATACAGTTGAACCGAGATAGCTGGGCAACATGATATGACTGATCAAACGAAGAATGCCACAATGTCCCGGGTGTGAGCGTACATGTGTCACAGGGAAATGGAGCAATCAGAGTGCAATGAGAATGAAAATGTGTGTGTGTGTGTGTGTGTGTGTGTGTGTGTGTGTGTGTGTGTGTGTGTGTGTGTGTACAGTAGTCAGATTGACAGTTTAACAGGATAGGCATCACCGTAGACAGTAAAACCCGGAACATGTCACACTGCAGCATATCACAACGACTCGGACCACTGCATGCACACAACAATGCACACACACATGTATCCACATTCTCACACACCTTCACAAATACCTGCATGCACACACACACACACACACACACACACACACACACACACACACACACACACACACACACACACACACACACACACACACACACACACACACACACACACACACACACAAACACAAACACAAACTTATTCTTTGCCCTCTACCTTCATGTTTTCTTCCTCTTTATAATGAAAACACATTTCTTTTCTCTCCTCACCCTCCTCCAGTGTCTGAAATTACTTTTTGGCTCACCTGCCAAGGGCTAGCAAACAAAAAAATATAGAAAATAATATACATTTTAAATAATATACATTTTCCATAGAAATATGTCACTGTAACAATTGTCAATGCTATTCTGTGTATAGGGAATAATGCTATGTTTCAATTAATGTTAGGTTAGTGAACCATCCAGGCAGCAGAGAAACAGAAGTTTAGACGCTATTGCTGCCTACTGGTGTAACAGGTGCCTGTTTGATACAGAGCCATTGTGTTGGTTTGATTGGCTCACGTTCAGAAAGTGTGCGGTGGCCAGCAGGGGAAAAGTTTGAGACCTGGCAAAGACCAAAGACTGTATATAACCACGGCATTCAAATGTTATCACCTCAAAAAATGACCAGCCAGTGTGGCAGGTGACTCTTACTGATTCATCCGCCCAAGACTAGAATTTGGCATGTGGCGGGTATTAATTTCAGACCCTGCTGTCATCGTTTGTTCCCCTGGTCTCCTCTGCCATTCACTCAGTCCCTCCCCCTCTGTTCCTTTCTTCCCTCCTTCAATAGCCTCTTTCCCTCTTTTCTCTCCACCTCCCCTACTCTCTCCAATCCTATCACAGAGAGGGAAGTGGAAGTGTGGGTGACACACTCCTCCCTCTCTACCTTTCCTCTTCTTTCTGTCTCTCTTAACCCTCTCCTCATTTGTTCTCCTCTCTCCCTCTTTATCTGTCTTTTTATTTCCTCTCTTCCCCCTCTCCTACCTCTCTCGCCTCTCCTCTCCCCCCTCCTGTCTGGTGCTATCTCTTTGGTAGAACAGATGGGGAGTGTTGACAGGAAAGCTGATAATGTAGTCCAATGTTTCCTCTATGCTAATAAAAGGGCAGCCACTAACTGTAGGTGTGAGTGTATGTGTGTGTGTGTGTGTGTGTGTGTGTGTGTGTGTGTGTGTGTCTGTCCGTGTGTTAAGTGTTGGCTAGATAGCCTAGAGGACAGACGTTATCAGCAGTAACAGCCACCCTGACTCTGTCTGAAACTGCCCTGCCATTAGCATACAGATATACAGACAACATACACACACACACACACACACACACACACACACACACACACACACACACACACACACACAGAAATCACATTTACTGCCTCATCAATGAAATGATTGCTGTGTTGGTCAATATTTACCAGTTCATTACCATGTTGGTTCCGAGGTTTGTGTGTATAAGTGTGTGAGTGTATGTTAGGGCTACACAATCAATTCGAGAAAAAAAATTCAAAGTGCAATATTGACTACTGCAATTTCCAAATTGCAAGAGGCTGCATTTTTTTATCAAAGGAAAATGGGTTCCAGACTGCCTCCTAAACAGCTATTCTGGTGCTGTGCAGATTCTCTAGCCCAGTCAAGGTGCACATCAGAGAAAAACACTATGCAAAACTATACAGAGCAAACCCTAGGCATCTCATTTTAAGACATCCGACAATATTATGTAGAAAAAAACTTACAATACACAGCATGTAATGTGGGTGACACAATCCATAATAAATTAGGTTCTCCTTTTTTAAAAATAGTTAAGTTTAATTTCAATAAGATTCAATAATTAACAAGATTTTTTTTTCTTTTAACAATTTACTAAGGATTAGTAAATGCTATAAATATTTTTTATTTGAACAATAATATAATAAAAATGAACAGTTTATCATTTATATATTGCATCATAACTCAGATGAGATGATAACAATGGCTTTCCAACCATTTATTGACAGTTTGTTATTATCTTGTTTACAAAAAAATAAATGCTACATTAAGTATTGGTTAATGATTAACAAATGTAATAAAGTTACATTTTTGGGTTGTTATTACAAGTTGCAATTATGTTTATATTATATATTACTTACTTATTATATATTACTTAGTAAAAGGATAATAAACAATTTGTAAAACATGAATTGTCATTTTGGGCCCCCATCATGAATTTCCAAAGATTTCTGTACATCTATACAACTAACCTTGTTAAAAAATGTGATTGGCCACTTTTAGCCTGTGAGCCTACACCGTACATTATGATTGGCGTGTGTGATAAGGAGAGTGGGATTAAGGAATGGAGGAGAGAGTTATGTAGGAGAAGTGATTTAACACACCAAAGTGTAAAAGAGGGTTCTCTTCTCGATATTCCTTACAAATAGGGCTGAGTAAGTCCTAAAATTTATTTGGACTAAGTAAATACAAAGTGGTAAGTATCCTGAAGCTTCATTTTATTTGATTAGTCTGTATTTCAGTATAGCCTGCTGTTTCTCAGCTTGGGTGATTTATGCAGGGTTTTTCCTACATAGTGAATTTCCATTCCATTTAATTTCATTTCCAATTTCCATTCTGGTACCAAAGCCGCCACAATGGAAAAATAATTTGGTGCTCTAAAACATGATTTAGAACCCTTTCCAATGAGATGTTCTCATGTTCTATTTTAGGTTGATATATGGTACTCCAACCAGCAGACCAGCGCTCTTGAGTGCTGTTGTATCCACCCCTGCTATGCAGAAAAAGTTAAGTGAAAGCAGCAAGATGTGCGGAGCTTAACAAAAGATGTTGTCCCTTGTGTCAAGCAAAGTCTGCTTGCTAAATACCTGCACAGTCTGTGTGTGTGTGTGTGTGTGTGCGTGTGTGTGTGTGTGAGAGAGAGAGAGAGAGAGAGAGAGAGAGAGAGGGAGAGTTTCTCTCTCACACACACATACACTCTTACATTTTTAATATTGTATCAGTAATTTACATTAAAATAAAATGTGTTTAAAAATTGTGTTTCTGAGTACCTGTTGTTAAGTTCTTAATGTGTGTGTGTGTGTGTGTGTGTGTGTGTGTTTACCTTGAACAACGAGCGGCAGACATACTCGTACACCATATTCTTCAAGCTGGCCTCCAACGCAGCAATCCTGGCCTCAGTACTCTCAACTTCCTACAGCACACACACACACACACACACACACAGGGAATGAGACAAAGGCACGGAGGAGTGGTGGTCAGATGATGTCAGACTGAGGGACAGGGTGTCTCTAGTGCTTTAAGTGCATAGAGATATAACACTAGAGGGGACATGACGTCATTAAGCGTGGGATAATCGTCCGCCATCTTACCTGGGTCCAGTTTACCTGTAACTACAACAGCTGTCTATGGGAAGCAACCACTGTTGTCCTGATTTGGACCTAACTGCTGCACTAAAAGGACCAAAGAGACCAGAGAGGCTGCAGCAACTTCCACATGTCAGTAGAGTAGAAGATAGAAGTTGTTTTATATGCTAAATTTAACTGACACAACTTAAAACACAACATTTCTGGCTAGTAGTAGCCAACAGACTGGAGTTCTATTTGAAACAGTTTGTAACAGTATTTGTTAGCTAGTTGGCTGTTGGATGTAATCCTTTGCAATCCTTCCATTTCAGCTGTATGTTAGTTGGCTGGGTCTCTGCTGCCATACAAACACCATTGTTTCTGAGAACAATCAGCACACATCATTCAGCATTATGTCCAACCAGTGTTTCTCCTGGCAGGTCGCCACCACAAAGTCGCAACTCGCCATGCTAAACATACAGTCTATAGTGTTTTCTATAGTATGCGCACACTAACCACTTAATGGCATTACATTTACCTTTTATTGTATATTTTATCTGGGTGTATTGTTAGGTGTGTTTCAGTGTTGGTGATATTTAATTGCTGCCAACATCTGTCTATTGCTACAACAACAGATCATTTGGGGGTTTTACATTAAAAATAAGCAGATTTTCATATATACTATATTAATGCAACTACTCAGTACCAAAGAGTACCAAAGAAATCTGAGAATTATAAAGTCTTCTTGAAAATAGGATTCATTGTTTCTGTAAAGTAAATGCACCGTTAAAATACTTCCAGAAGATAATCTTTATGATTGAAAACATAGTTACTTAACATAGTTTAGCTATTTTTATCTACAAACTACAAAAATGCCTCATGTTTGGTACCATTTTAGACAGTCACAGTTGTCTTGCACACAGTGAGCTAAATAAAAAGTAGTAGTGATGTCTCAATAAAAAAAATATTAGCATTATAATGGCAACATAAGGCACTATCACCATTGATTCCAATTACAGTCAGCTGAGAAGTGTACCCAGGTAAGATGGCTGCCATATGGTCCCATTCCAGAATAGGAATTCTCTATGACAGGTCCCCTCTAGTGTTATATCTCTATGTTTAAGTGCTTTAACGGGGGCTTTTCTAGGGCTTGACAGGGGAAGTGAGTAGACAGCAACATTTATTGGCGCTATAATTTGACACCCAAACTGGATTGCTGGTCCTTTTCTGGTAGGTCCACACAAGTCAAGTGTGCTAGTATTGAATTAATATGACAAATGTGCTCCGTGTGGACACTGAAATCTGCGCTATATTCTAGTTGGACATGTGCTACCTGCATGAGTGCTAGTGGAATGAAAAAGTTAACTGACATTTTCATTCAGAACTCTCTCCTCTCTCTCTTATTCAGTCTTTGTCATTCTGAACACATCTCAACACATCAAGGTAACTTGGCTGTCTGAGGGTCATTCAACAGCAAAAGACAGACAAGGCTAATACTACCACCCCTGGTGCACACACACACACGCCAAGACATAAACTCTCTTGCATCTCTTTTCCTCACTCTCTGTCTTTGACACACACACAAACACACAAACGCTCATGCACGCACGCACGCACACACAAAACACCCAGACACACCAACAAAGTGATTGAAGTCAGTGTTCCCCTTGAAGTATCTTAGGCTGGGGCGGGCCGGCAGTAAAACTGTCAGAGAATGTGTGTGTGTGTGTGTGTGTGTGTGTATGTGTGTGTGTGGAACAGACACACATAATCACTAAGATGATACACAGGGTTTTAGAGCCTGCTGCTCACTACAATTACGATACCGAGAGGGGGGGGATTATGGAGAAAAAGAGAGAGACAGGAAGTTGGACAGAAAGAAGAGAGAAATTCCAAGAGAACAATAGGCAGAACAAGAGAATCAGGCAGCGAGTGAGAGAATCAAAGAGAAATGGAGGTTAACGGTGAGAAAAAGAGGAATTCCAGAAGGATTTCTCTCTCTCAGTCCCTTATTCCCAATTCAGCCTGTCTGTCCTTCTGTTTCCCCCGCCTGACTTTCTGCTGCCTTCAGGCTGGCTAAAGCCCTATGGGGACACTTTCAAACTGCCCCCAATGTGTTCCCCCACAACTGTGTGTGTGTGTGTGTGTGTGTGTGTGTGTGTGTGTGTGTGTGTGTGTGTGTGTGTGTGTGTGAATTTGCACAAGTGTGTATTTGCATGTAAACACTCGTATGTGTGTGTTTCTGTGTGTGTGTGTGTGTGTGTGTGTGTGGAATGTGTGTGTGTGCATAATCTGTGTGGAAGTGTCAGTGCAAGACAGCACTTTGTGTATATTCGAGGATGAATACTGCATGTGTACGTGCATGCTAGTGTGTGTGTGTGTGTGTGTGTGTGTGTGTGTGTGTGTGTGTCAGCCAGCAGATAAGAGTGCTGTTCAGTGTGTTATATCAGACGTGAAAGGTTAAAATTCTCTTCCAGATCTCTGGGACCATCTGCAGCTCATGGCGAATGAAACTAGCTCATTTAATACACCACACAACAAAATGTGTGTGCTTTGTGTGTGTGTGCGCATGATAAGAAACCATCAGGCATAATGACGAAAAGGCAGAGCTGCACTGACCAATGCAGTATTCTGACTGCACTTACTGCATGTGTCCATACACACATAAACACACACACACACACACACACACGGCGGTGACCAGCTGCTGCCTGGCGACATTCTTGGATGGCAGCACTGTCTCCAACAACCCACACAGGATTTGGGGAATTAGTGCTCAATCTCTCAACCCAGTGATTGTGTTTGTATGTGTGTGTATGTGTGTGTTCCTTTTGTAGTTTGAGTGGAGCACACAGTAGATGCCACAAAATAGCTGTGGATGGATGCATTCATGGGAATGTTCGTGTGTGCCAAGATGGCTACCATGTGTGCTGGGGAATATGTCAGTGTGCTTGAATGCATGCAGACACACACACACAGTATGGATGCATATGTGTGGGGGGTATGTGCCTGCATGTGTGTGTGTGTGTATGTGTATGCGTGTGTGTGTGTGCATATTAAGACTATGTTTAGGGCTCAGATGGAAGACAGCAGTGTGACAGACAGCCCATGGTGCTGCAGAAGTCAGACTGAACTAAACTGAGCTAAACTAAATAAACCAAAATTAATCAAACTGACCTAAGCTGAAATAAAATTATTACTCTGTTCTGCGCAAGCCTCATTAAACAGATTCTATTCTATTCCTGTTCAGTTTCTGTGCTCTGCTCAGTTGCTAGAGAGGACCAGGTCCTTGCGCTATGAGTGATGTGACAAAGACAACAAAAAAAGAAAATTAGGGAAAATGCTCCGCTTAGCTCTGATTACAACCTTAATGGCTTGGTTGCACACTTACTAATACCCAGTGGGTGATGTGTTCAAATTCAACCAGGGTGTGGTGGGATGATAAATTGTTTCCTGCCACAATCTTCTTAAATTCTGTATTTAACAAGGGGATGCTCAGGGGGGAAAAAAAGGTGTGGACAAAGAAGACAGTATCCCTTTTCACCCCATCTCACATCACCTCCTGCGGATAGTTTTCCACATTTTGTTGGAGCAGCAGAAATGGAATGGGAACATGGTCAATGGACATCTAACTGTTTATTACCAACACTGGCTGTGTTCACTAGTTATCCTGCTAGCTACTGTGCTAAGCTCAGGGATTTGATGTTTCCAAAGTTTTACCACAGTTCGGTTGCCATGGCACTGCAGTCTAAGCAGCAAATTCAGGTCAGTCAGGGTGAGACAATCTTTTATACATTAGCGATATCAAACGTCATCACTGTGTGGTGAAAATCATTTTCTACAAATGATGTCTGTTCTTTGTTGAGTAGTACCTAATTAATAAAATGAAAAGTAAAAGTAAAGTAAAAGTTGTATTACAGAGAAAATGTAACTATAAATTGTCACACCTTAGCTGCAGTTCTTCACACTCCCATAATCCTCTTCTCGTATTCAAATTAATTTACCAGAGTATAACAATATAGATAGATCTATGATCTAAAGACAACACATTTTATAATAAATCACATTGCTGTAAAGGCAGCACTTCTGTATGAATGTTATATGCTATAGGCACTGGTTGCTAATGGTTCAGTTGTTAACATTAAATAGCAAACCAAGTAGCCTAAGGTCTCTATGGAAGATATTAAGGCAGCTGATCAACTAAGGAGCCAGAGAGCTGAGTCACAGTCAAATACTTACACTACAATACACTCAAAAGCGTCTAATTAATTAGGTCTATATGCCATTGCCACAAATGTGTGTGGGACTGTATTTGTTTTCCTTTTTTTGGACTTGCATAGTATCATTTGTAATGGGGAAATTACCTTTTTTCCTGCACTGTGTGTTCCTACTGTGAGTATTTTAGGGGAGTCATAATCAGGAAATGGAGATCAAAAATATTCCAACAAGCAGCTGATCTGCCTGCTTGGAAATGTCTGTTCCTGTTAGGGCTGGGTATCGGTATTCAATACCTTTAAGGTATCGACCGAAATAACCCAGTACCAAGTAGTATCGAAACTTCTCCAGTCAAACGATACCTATATTCGACTTTTTGTACACAGATCTAGAAAATATGACTATTTGTATGGTTTTGCTCGCAGCCAATCACCGCAAGCGTTCTTTGATTTAATGCAACGTGTGATTGGCCCACTACCCCAGCAGCTACAACCCATACACTCTGTGGTGGTGAAGTCGAGCGCGGTGTATGTGACAGAGTTGGCAGTTCAGCGTGCCGAGATGCCACCAAAACGTAAAAAAAAAGGTATCGAATGAAGTACTCTATTGGTATCGGTATCACTTTAAGGTTACTGGTATTGGTACTGGTATCGTAATTATTTAAACGATACCCAGCCCTAGATCCTGTGCTCCTCACACGCAGACATGCCCCCATGAAGTGAGGTCATCAACCTCACTTCCAACATCATCAAATACAGTTTTTTACAGTTTTACACTTAAAGGAGATTTAGGAGAAGAGTATTGCCATTTTCAGACAAATGCCTAAAAAATGTGAGGGAGCAGAAACGCAGAAATGTTACAACAGTTGACACGAGCTGCATGCATCTTCTAACACTGAGGAATGAGGTAAAATATGGTCACCTGCCAGCTTTAGTGTGTGTGGGTGTGCGATGTCAAGTTGTGTTACCCTTTATGCCAAGGGCAGCAAGTTTTCAAGGATGGCCACCTGTATGTATGCAGCTGAATATGCATTCCTGAGTGTGTGTAGCAGTGTTGTTTTTTTTGTTTCCATAACTGTCTGTTTTGATGTCAGCGCTGGTTTAAGGGCAGATTTAGGCACTTCAACTTTCATATTTGGAATACTTTGTCCTGATACAAATGGATGGAATTGCTGCTGTAGCCCACCGGCACTGAATACATATGGGAGAAAGAGTGGTGCGGCATCCAGTCACCTTCTTGGCCTGAAGAGCCCTTTGGAAGAGGCGCAGAAAAGCAGCAAGGCTGAAGCGGTACATGTTGTTGATCTTTGACAGGTCTGTGATGACAAAATACATCTTACTGGCACTCTCTGCAAGAGGCAGGTAGGCATCGCGCTCCTGAAAGGAAAGACAGAGAGAGAGAGAGAGAGAGGAACAAAAAAAAAAAAGACAGAGAGAAAGAGAAAGGCCGTAAGAGGAAGAGATGGAGGAGGAAAATTTGAGGTTTTAGAGTGGTACAGAAAACACAACAGATGGATGGAGGAGGAGAGGGATAAGGAGGGATATCGGAATACGGATAAGTAAAAGCAGGATAAGAAATATTTAGATGAATCAGGACGGAAGGAGTGAGAAAGAGAGATGAGGATAAAGAGTGAGGTGTGATAAGATGGGGAATGTGAGACCAAAAAAAACAGGGAGGTGCATATGAGAAAGACAGAAACAGGAGAACAGAAATAAAAGAAACGGCAGAGGAGAGAAAGGAGGACAGAAATAGTCAGTTCTGGTGTAACACTGCCCCCTAGAGGATCATTTTATGCATCTACTATAAATCCCTGATTGTACATGTGTGCAAGTTTGGCCCCACCAGTCAGCAGCAAATTTTATCGGTTGAAGGTAAATTTGTTTAACCTATACTAACAGTCATAGGTTTGGACACCTGATTGAATGTACTATGTTTTTCATTCTCTTAAAGCCATTTTGATCTAAAGGCTTATGCTTAAATGCTTGAAATTTGTTTCTTAGACAAGTATAAATAGTGAAGTTGATGCCTATGTATGAATTTCTTTCTAAAGCCTTTGCCTTTCCATCAAGGCAAACGGCAGCTACTTTAAAGAATCCAAAAAATAAGATAGCTTTGATTTGTTTAATACTTTGTTGGTCACTGCATAATTCCATTTGTGTTATTTCATAGTTTTGATGTCTTTACTATTATTCTAAAATGTGAAAAATAGTAAAAATAAAGAAAAATACGTGTCCAAACTTTTAACTGGTAGTGTACAGTTTTGCTTGCTGTATTGACTTTCTTGTTCAGAGACCAACTTTTGGTCTCAACCAGCGCCTCTTGCCTGTGGACCAACAAAAATGTGTATTCAGCAATAGTGTGTGTACGTGAGATACCTGGTCCAGTGATGCCTGTAGTCTGTGTGATTCCAGTAGTGACTCCTGGATCAGGGCGCTGCTGGCCTTGGTTTGGTTCAGACTGTCTATCAGCTCCCTGTTCTCCAGAATATTACCTTGAGCTGTAGCCAGGGTCTGAAACACAGATGTCAGGACAGATGGACAGACAGACAGAGGTATAAAAATACACAAGAGGAAAGGCAGAGGAGAGGGTTGGGGAAAGAAAGGGAGGGATGGAAGAGTGAGTGAGAAAGAGGGGGGGGGGGGGGGGGGTGCAGAGAAAGGAAAGAGCGGGTTAGTTGTCATCTATCTGTCGTTTGGCTGAAGTCTGTCATCTGATGAAAGCTGCGGGAGCAAGAAGTCATCATTTTATAAGAGATTGAGTGCTGTTTTGTTTTTTTTGTGCATTCATTGAGTGTTGTGACTCCCCCATTCCACCCGGTAGAATCTACTCTCTGAAACACACTGATAAAATTTATTCAAATAAATTCAAATAGAATAGATGAGAAAGCAGTGGAGCATGGAAATGTCAAGTCAGAATATGCTCCTACAATTCTAGAATAATTAGATGTCTAATACCACTGAAGCACTGACATCCTGCTCTTGGCACTGCAGTATCTGTGTATGTGTGTGTGTTTGTGTGTGCGTGTGTGTGTGTGTGTGTGTGTGTGTGTGTGTGTGTGTGCTTGCAAAGTGATCATCATCAAATTGAGTGTGTGTGTGTGCACACTCAAAATGTCCATCAGTTTTGTACGCGTGTGTGTGTGCGTTTGATTTTGAAAGCATATATGCATTAGGGTGTGTGTGTTTCTGCTTGTAAGTACAGGAAGCTCCATAAGTATTTGGACAGCAACAATCTGTTTGAAGTTTTGGCTCCATATTCTCATTACTTTGGATGTGAAATGACATAATGACTACACTTGGCTCCAAATTCATCTCTGGCAGTTTGAAGTACATGGATAAATGAACCAAGTTAGAAGCTTTTCTCCCCACTAACATTCATAATCAACTTATTTCCTTTTGCTTCCTCAACGCTGAATGGTAATATTTGCAGGGAGAAAAAGTTGCTACGGTTGTCTTTGCCAATCTTGAAACTCTTTGGGGCCAAGATGACTCAAAACTGGACTGATATCTCAGCCCCTTGTGTACGCTTTCTATTTACTCTACACTGCCTCAGACTAATTTAGAGCCATATGAAGTCGCAGTTGAATCTTCATAGAGATACCATACATGGAAATGGAAAAAGACTAAGAGCCTGACAAAATATATCACATTAGTCTGGTTAGAGGTATTTAGAAGTCATTGCATATTGAGGATTTTTAACTACACTTGAAAAGGGACTTAATATTTAAAGCCCCTACAATTAGAATAGAGAATATTTACCTCAATATATCATTCTCAAATGAATTTTGATAGCACAGTATAAAGGCTGTAGAAAAATGAAAAAATCGCTGTGTAAATTGGTTAATTCTATGTGTTGCTGTCTATGGGCTCTATTCTCGTGATCGTGCATGGTGGGGCTTCGTGCCGGGAAAGTGGCATTTTCATCAGCCACGTACAGTTTTTTATTCTCGCTTGTGCCATCAGTTTCCTCTTGGGATAAGCTTTTGTGGCAAACCACTCTGGACTGTTCTCTCCATCACAAGTGCACTCTGCACCGTGGCACAGAATGCACTGCTTTTCAAGGGGAGGTAAAGAGGTGACACCAGCTCCTACCACACCTACTGATAATGCATTCCTACTAAATAATCCCACTCTGTTTCCAACTGCACCGCAAGTGTGGCGTGCACCTCTGGCCACAAAATGACCAAAAATCAGTTGCACACTCTGTGCGCCCATGCCATGCACCTTTGACTGTGCTTTGCACCATTGATTCAGGAAAATAGAGGCCTTTGTGTTTACTATATTGGTACTGGAATACAATGTAGAGTGAAATGTACAGGACTGAGTTCCTGCACAAAGATAGAGCCTCAACCAAAACAAAAAGAGGACTCACTTTGAATTCCCCCTCTTCTTTGTATGTGAATAAATACACAGACAAGTACAGATGCTGTAAAGTCCCATGGTGCCTAACTAGGTGTGCAACATCAACTGTTGCTGTAGCTGAAGTTGCTACAGTCCTGAGCAAGCATCACTCAATATGAGGTGAGAGAGTGCCTTTTGACTGACTGATCGACTAACTGACCTGAATTTGGCTCCTGATGAACACGTCTTGATGAAAAATACATAAATAAATTTATTCCAGTTCCATTATTCAATTTGCATTATGACAGTTTCACTTTACCTCATCTGTATAAATATTTGTCTTCTCTCTACAGTCTGCAGAGGGGGGGAACAAGTGGCGAGTCATCGTTGCGACAATGACATGAAACTAAGAGACTCAAGGGGTCGCCAAAGTCATCAAGTTTCAAATTCTGGTAGCAGCTTCAATACAATCATAATCTGTCTGATAACGTAGGGCATCCTAATATGGGGGGACCATGTACAAAAGAGATGCAGTTCTTAAACTACTAATTGGATATACATGGAAATACGTTTAAATTAAAGCTGACAGTCTTCACTTTACCCAGATGCATGCTCATTTAATGTGCATTTGTGTATGTGTCTGTGTGTATGATATGTATGAGTGTACCTCTAGCAATGATTCCTCCAACAGAGACAACTGTATCTTCTTATCTTCCTCTTGTTGTAGAAGTCTGGTCTTTTCAGTCTCCAACTCTGGCTTCTCCTGCTGGATGGTCAAGGCTAGCAGCTAACACATGTACACACACGCGCACACACACACACACACACACACACACATATATATATTGTTCCACTAAAACAGCACTTGTTCCATTAAATATGACAAAACAAGGATTCTGCCCACAAAGCACTAAGCACTAATGGGGTCTATGCAGTAGAGAGGCCTAGTTGTTAGCCAGGTAGATTCTAAACTACTCCCTATCTGTCTTCATGAGTAAATTAATGCTGCACCCAAGATTTACGGAAAGGCTATCTGCCTTAGATCAGTTTTAAGAGTTTTACTTTAATATGGACTGAATGCTGTTTCTGGGGCCCTTTCTAGCCCCAAAAGGAAAATATAAGTAAAGTAGTCTGCAAAAAAAGAAAAACTTTGAGAATTACTCAAAAAAGTTCTTCTTATTGTGAACAGCACAATGGAAGAAAAATCGGCACAGATGTTTTGGCCAAAGCCTTCTTCAGTGTACAACAAAAAGGAAAAAAGGAGGAAAAAAAAATGTTGAAAACACCAGTGTATATACAGTTCATATGAGCCTGGGTTGCACAAGTGCGTACGTGTGCATGCATGTGTTACCTGCCCCCGCAGGCCGGCCCTGGTGGTGGTGAAGTTGACCTCGGTAACCACGGAAATGGCATCGGGGGGGATGAAGGGGGCAGGATTGCGCGTTGCCAAGAAGAGACGGAAGTCCTCGTTGTAATCAATAACCTTGTCTCCTATCTGAACCACATACCTAGGGCCTGGGAGAGGGGGGATGGGTGGGGGGGTGAAGGAGTAAAATATGAGGGCAGAGAATGAAAAAGAGTCTCTGTCATCCACATATACTGTATAAGAGTGTAATTTACTACAGCTACCTGCTTTGGCAGGCTTGTAACTTTTACCGACTCTGTCAATACAAAGACTCCAGTGGCCACTTTAAATCCTATCTTCACCCTTGCCCCTCCTCTTTCTCCCTCTCCTCTGCTTCTCTCTCCCTCTTCCAGATGTCTGCAATGCAGTACTGCCATGCCTTTTTCTCTCTCCTTCTCTTCCTCCCTCTCAGAACCACTTTCAAGTGGATAACTTACCCTTTCTTTCACTTTCTCTTCCCTCTCTCTTTCCAATCTAGTTTAAAATAGATAAGCACCTCACTCTGGATGACTCATAAATAAAGCAACTGTTTGCTACTGTGATTGGTAAGGAATTATCCAAGCTGAGAAACTGAAATATCACTGGTCCAGGTGGCGATGAATTCAGGAGGGCAACTCCAAAAACAGCCATGCATGAACATTAAATGCACTGATGTGAAATTGTTGCAGCTCCCTTTTTCACGCTATTAGAGACTTTCAAGTAGCATTCATCCATAAAATAGACTGAACAGGGTACTACAGAGCACATCTGCATGCTGATTTCATATAGTGAATATGGCATTCCTATTATTTCAAAGTATTTCAGATATCTGAATGCTTTCATGGCTCCAACAACCTCCATTTCTGAGGGATTTGGATTAGCAAGGTTATACTGCATGTAATTATCATCCCTTGTTCATGGGACCATGGAAAGCATGTTTGGCATTTCAAAGATGTGTTTGTCTTTAAACATCGCAAAGCACTTGAAAACATACAGTAAATGTATAAAGAGACATATTTCATAAATCATGAAATGAGTTCTGCCCTGTGTTAAGAGGCATTACATCCCTTAAGTATGCCACTCAAGACATGTTTGAGCGTGTGTGTATGTGTATGTCATTAGCATGAACAATGGATTTGTATGTATACATGCACACACACAAGCACACAGTCTTGTTTGCTCTCCAGCTCTAGCTTTCTTCTTACAAGCTCATTCAAGAGTGAGGGGAAGAATGAGTGAGTACATACACAAGCGAGTACATACACAAGCATTTCACTGTAGAGGTGATCCTTATGATTTTTCTTTTTTTCCTATACAATTATAGGTGGGGGGCAGTGTAGTACACCATACATCTGTATTTTACGTATTACCGCTATTCTGTAACATTATTGTGTACCATTTCTCACAGAGTAGAGGTGATACTGCAGAAGATGAGTCATGATTCCAACTCCTCCAGTTGACACATAAATACATTTAATCTAAATTACAGCTATTTGTGCTTCTCTCCCACTTTTGAGTTTTAAATCTAATTCACTTTTTGATTACATGACTCAGATGTCGACCTTTCTTCTTTCTCTCTTTCACTGGTTTGCTGTAACATTAGTCGCCATGGTAACAGGCAGCTTGTTGCACAAGTGAGAATTTCCTGACATCACCAAGTGACATCACTAAGTGGGTTGATGGCAGATTCCTATCTCTCTTCTTTAATTCTCAAAATTGGGTTTCTTATTCATCCACCCTCTTATCTTTATTAGATGCAAAACACCTAATACTCATAGATACAGGAAGTAACTCACTCACACATTCATTCATTCACACAATGATGCTGGGCGTAATTACCATCTTTACCAAGAATGACGGTCATTTTTGACAATAGCGTCTTTGCAAAAACAATATGTTGGTTAAGCGGCTGATTTCAACAAATATTATTCTGCCGAAACGGCCATGAAAAACCATTGCACGAACGGTTCAAACTTTAGTCCCGCCCACAAAGGCACTGATTGGCTCGATTGGTTCTCTGAGCGAGAACAAGCTGTTGACCAGAGCAACACCAGACTCTGAATCACTCAACAAAATCTAAAGAGTGGGTGGGACGCAATTCAGGACTCTGGAACCAGGCTAACTTTTATCTATAATATTCAGTAAATACGGGGAGTGCACATCTAAATTTGTGAAGAGAGGAATTCTGCACTCTTCATCCCCCCTCCTTTTTTCTTTACTTTATCTGTATCAACTGTTTTCCTCCCATCGAGCAGGCAATTCGTTTAGGTTCCTGTTTTTATTTAAACCAACTGCAATTTAATCAGGCAGGTCACCTCATTCTTATTTACAAGGATGGCTGGCAGGTTCCCTGGAGTGTTTAGTCAGCCGGTATTGGTACAGTAATTGTTTTAGACCCTGGTTTGTTTAACTGTGCGTCAAGGAGCCACTGCTGTTGACCCAACATGACTACATTATTTTGTTTTAATAACTTTGTTTCTCATTGCAAGATTAAGCTCCCCATTTGGGTCTTAGGAAAAAGAAAGCAACTCCAAGTTGACAGAAATCATCAAGTACCACAAAGTAAGAAATCACTAAGTTGCCATCCTCTTAAAAGAAATATGAACCGAAACAAGCCAAACCGATTACTCCATTTCTCCTTTTGTCTTATTAGATTTACATTTTGTTAAAGCTGCACCTTCTATAAACAATCCAGGCAACAACTCCAAGGAACCATTCTGACTTAAAAGGGCTTCTGCATTTGTATGAATGAGGTGTGTGTGTGTGTGTGTGTGTGTGTGTGCGAGAGAGAGAGAGAGAGAGAGAGAGAGAGGGAGAGAGGGAGTGAGGGAGAGAGAGAGAGAGAGAGAGAGAGAGAAAGAGAGAGAGAGAGAGAGAGAGTACCCTGTGCAATGAAGTCCTTCCTTAGCAGTGGGTAAAGAACAGGTTCTACTCCGTCCATCTCTTGGATGATGAGGGTTTTACCAAACCTCACCGCCAGCTCCAGGGATGTCATGAAGTTGCTATCCTATAGTGCATACACACACACACACACACACACACACACACACACACACACACACACACACAGACACACACACAATAGGAAGAATACATCATGAATTCCAGTATTGAGTGCTAACACAGTACTGAGCAACACGTACAGTAACACTATTACTTCTCCCAGTAAGTAGTTGTCTGTTTTGTTGTCACCCCTCCTTAATATCAGTTTGAAGTTGCATTATTCAAAAACTATATCCCACCCCCAACCCCCAATTAATTTTTGCGTCAAAACAGCTGTGGTCCTCTCAATTGACGTGGGCATACACTAAGCTAGCTAAACAAAAATCTTCACTTCACGCGTATTCACGCTAGATTGATTTTATTGAGCACGAGGATGACAATATCATTCAACATCAATGTGATGTAGTTACCATGACCGCACAGAAGTACAGAAGGCAAATGAGTTATTCTGGTTTTTGAACCACCAAATTTGGGCGTGTAACAGAAAAATAACAGTACTGTGACAAATTATTGCTTACAGGGAGTACTGAATAGAGTAATGATACAAATTTTGAAATTAGTAACGAGTAATGAGTAATACATTGATTTTTTGAGTCCAACACTGTTGAATTCAATCACTCACTCCCTGTAGCGCCAGCTGGTACAGAGGGCAGCAACAAAGGATGTCTGTCTTTGAATTCAATCAAATCAGGTGTTACAATCAACAACTGGAAAGACTGGGGAGAATGGAAATGGTGGCCGCATCTTATTTCCTGCATGAAACATCGGTGTTAACTCAATTGCAAAGGAACTTTGATGAACTTTAATGGACTTGGCTTCATCAGGCAAGAAGGGAAAGATCAATCCAGGAAATTTAATGAAGAGCTGTCGCTTCAAAGAAGTGTTCTGGACAGGAATTACTTTATGGGCTCCTACAGACATGAAACCTTATCAGTGATTGGATTTGAAGGCCTATGTAGGTAATCAGTGTAATATATCATGAGCGTGTGTGTGTGGGCGTGTCGGTTGATGACTTCTAGTCTGTGTTCTTTGAGGTGTGTGTGTGTGTGTGTGTGTGTGTGTGAGTGTGTGTAGATGTATACCTGCTGGTTGATGACTTCTAGTGTGTGTTCTTTGAGGTGTGTGTGTGTGTGTGTGTGTGTGTGTGTGTGTGTGTGTGAGTGTGTGTAGATGTATACCTGCTGGTTGATGACTTCTAGTCTGTGTTCTTTGATGTGTGTGTGTGTGTGTGTGTGTGTGTGTGTGTGTGTATGTGTGTGTGTGTGTGTGTGTGTAGATTTATACCTGCTGGTTGATGACTTCTAGTCTGTGTTCTTTGAGGTGTGTGTGTGTGTGTGCGTGCGTGCGTGTGTGTGTGTGTGTGTAGATGTATACCTGCTGGTTGATGACTTCTAGTCTATGTTCTTTGAGGTGTGTGCGTAGCCACTCTGTAGCTCGGGATGACGGGTCAATGAGGAATGGGCAAGCAACGCTCTGAGAGAGGGAGAAGGGTGATAGAAAAGTTGTTACATCTCTGTCTGAGGTCTGTGAAATTCACTCTGCGAGCACCAACACTGCGTGTGTGTGTGTGTTTGTGCTCTAGTCCTGTCACACAGCTGTCCACCACCACCCTTTCATCCCTTGCTTCTCTATTTCATGGTGTCTTGGTCAGGACATCTCTTTCTCAAATTCTCTTTTAAACCTGTTTTTTGTCTCCTCTTCAACATCCTCTTCCTCTGCTCACTGATATACTTGCATTTAGAAATGATAGATTTACTTATTTATTTATTTTTACTTCTACTTTCAGATGTTGTTGTTTGGCTTGGCAGTATTTCTTTTGTTTCTAATTTCATTCCATTACATTCCTTTTATTGTGGCTGCTGGTGACAAATTATTCTGAGGCGACTGAGAAGGAAAAAAAATCTAACTTTTGAAACTGTAAAGAAAAGAAAACCGACTGAGTTAATTAAAGTCTAAAGTTGCTTAGTCAGTATGTGTGTGCGTGTATGAATACTAAAAGAGAGACACACAGAGATGGTGACAGACAATCTACGCTAAACAAGGTGTGGGTTGAAAGGATGAATGAGGGATGACTTCTTACCCGTAACTTCATTGCATTGATCTTAAGGCAGCAATGGTAAAAAGAAAAAAACAAGACAAACGGAGGAGAGATGGATGAACCGTGATAAGAAGAGGGGGAGGAGAGATGCAGGTGATTTAACCGTCAACATGGCTGTTACAAGCAAATGCTGCATTAGCATTGTAATCTGATGCCTTTGAATGAAAAGTTACACCCAGACACTATGGCATAAAATGACAATTGTTACCTGATAACCTCTGCATCACAAAACCACACACAAATAAACAGATAGGTAGATAAAGAGAGACAGAGAGTGACAGAGAAATAAAAGAGAGACAGATGGACAGACAGGTAGATGTCAAACCTGCAGTATGACCAGTGCGTTCTCCATGGAGAGGTCATCAGACGGCAGCCCTTCACTCTTCCAGATCAACTGCTCACTCTCCGAGCACAGGAACGAACGCAAGTCAAATTCTGACACAAACGACACAAACGCATTTATTCATTTGTTTGTGCTCACTGAGAAGTGTGTTGGTGATTTTAGTCAAATCTCAGCCCATGCAGTCACTGGACAGCCACTTGCCAACATTCCCAACTCGCCAGTGACACTTGCTTAACAACATCGCACTCTGCTCCAAGTGGTGTTGCTAGGTAACAGTGCTGAGACACAGCTAGCTAAGTAGCCGAAAAAGCCATTTGATGGACATGGGGTGTCTAGGGATGACAGCGGTCCAGCGGGCCACTCAACTACTAAGAGGACAAGTGTTTAGGATTTGTTTGGAATTCCACATGAACTGACAAGAGCAAACAAATCGAGCTGTTCAGTGGCTAGGAGGGCAGAAGTGTTCACTTTGAAACTGGGTGTGCAGTACTGCACAGTAGACCCTGTTTGTCTCAAACCATCTGGAATGGAGGTTGTCCAGCAGAATTAAATGGTCAGAACAATAATTACACACTTCAAATTACTGAGAAGTTGGAGGCAAAATAATCTAAAGTAATTGAAAGAAATCAGACTTTAATATTGAATTGTAGTAATTCAGTGGACTGCATTACTGGTTAAGAGGTAACCAGCAATTTGTAACAAACAGTTGAAAGTTATCTTCTCAACTCTGGCATTTGTTCGAACCATGATTTTGGAGGTTTTGTCTTTAAACTATGCATGTACCAAGGCAGTGCATTGTGCCATGTGTTTGTGTGTGTGTGGGTAGTAGTGTGTATGTGTGTGTTGTTGAGTGTGGCAGTTGGTGTTTATTTGTTTTGCCATGTATATTTACTCTGTAGTCCAGATTGGGCCATCCATGTCTCCAGACAGTGTTTCCTGCGGTCTTCAGGAGCAGCAGACAGATAAGTGATGAAGGCTGCTGCTAGCATGGCCCTCATAGGGAGGGTATCTAACTCCTCCTTTATCTCCAACATCTAGAGAGAAAGAGAGACAGAGGGACAGAAAAAGAGAACAAGGGGAGATAGACAGGTAGGTGAAGCCAGAACAAGCTAATAAGTTCAGAAAATCTGTAACGCTCCCTCCCTCCCTACCTACTCCCTACTCCCAACATTTTCAACCTTTCATTGACAATGTTTCTTACTTACAAAAATCTCCTCACTCTGAAAGTCTAAAACTCAAACTGGTCCTCATGACTACACAAGAACAAAAACAACACACACGGACATAAATCACTCTGTTATGAGCTGGTCAATGACTCTATGGACCCAGACGGCAAAGCTTCCATTCAGTGCAGTCCAAAAGTCGTTTTTCTGGATTTATGAAAACATTATTGCAGTAATTTCTATGCTGATTAGGAATTCTTCAAGGGAGCCTATTTGCATATCAGGGGATCACAAACGGACACACAGCACCATGGTTGGGAAAAGGCTTAATTGATAGCTTCATAATCCTCTAAACGGCCACATCAGGTGTCTCCTCTGAGGCTGCAGGTTTCCAGGACAATGCCATCTGTAGCCGTATAGACAGTTAATGGTCCCAACCCAGGGCCACTCTGTCAAACATCTGACCACCTACTATACCTGAAATGCATCTCAATGTGTCTCTATTTCTGCATCTCTCTCTCTCTCTCTCTCTCTCTCTCTGTAGTTCTCTACCCCACTCTCTCTATGTATCTCTCTCTCCCTCCCTGAGAAAGACTTAAACAGCTTAGAGGCATTAGCATATACCAAACCAGCGCTACAACATGGTGCATGAGAGAGAGTTAGGGGTGAAGTGTGTGAACTGTGTGTGCATTTGTGTGTGTATGAGAGTATACGTGAGTAGAAAGTAAATTGGTTCTTTGGTACGGGCCTTGAGGGAGGCTGTGAGTGTGAGGGTGTGTGTATGTGTCAGGAAGAGATTGAGTGTTTTAATTAAGGTGCAGACAGATGCTGGGGAGACGAGTAAAAACAGCCAGGAGGGACCCAAGACAGCAGGATCCATCCCCCTATCACACACACACAGACACACAGACACACACACAGTTCCTGTTACTTTTACACAGTCACTGAGCCCCTTCCTGAGTAAAACTATATATCCTCCCACAACAACACACACTGACACACACACACTGACACACACACACAACACTACCTGTGCGTTCCAGCGTGTGTGCTCTCCATCCAGTTGTGATATGAGCTGCTGGGCAGCGGTGATCGTATCCTGAGCTTTTGTCACCTCAGCCTCCAACTTCGCTGCCTCTGCTGTACGACACTGAAACCTAGAGAGAGAGTGGAGAAGAGGGAAAGAGATACGGAGTTTGTATATGTGTGTGCGTGTGTGTGTGTGTCCGTGTGTGTGTTTCTTGGTGGGGGTAATAGATAGTGAATGAGATGGGTGTGGAGGAGTGACGCGAACAAGAAGAAACACAGGAATAGTTGATAAAGGCAAGACATGACAAGACAGGTGAAAATCTGACATGAAGGAGCAATGGAAGATGGTAAGAACACAGAAGTCAAAAGCTATGAGGAGAAGAGAAGAGAAGAGAAGAGAAGAGAAGAGAAGAGAAGAGAAGAGAAGAGAAGAGAAGAGAAGAGAAGAGAAGAGAAGAGAAGAGACACAGTATGAAATGATTCATCAGCTCATCAGAAAGAGGAGGAAGAGAGTCGGACAGGAAGATAGATGGACGGAGAGATCTTGGGTTAAAGAGGTGGGAGGAAAGCGGGATGGAGGAAGAGGGGGCCAGAGTGAGTGAATTAATGCTGTATCTGATTGCATCTATGCTTTTGTATTTTCTTTTCTATTTCCGTCTACTTGAAGTCAGGACAAGGCATAAGGAGACGATGGGGATAATGAGGTCAGGATTAAGGTTTAGGGTTAGGATTATAGGGAAATTTATGATAAAGTAACAACTGTGGCAGAAATACGGATGGAAGGTTGGAAGGATGGATAGAAAGATGGAGGGATGCATACTTCTCTTTCAGCTCGTTGACTTTGGCTCCCACTGAGTTGAGCTGCTCCTCCAGCTTATTCTTCCTACTCTCTGTTTTCCTCAGGTTTCTGCACACACACATACATACACGCACACAGGAAAGTATCTCATTTGTGCCTATGTGTATGCAGATCTTTGAGTGCATGTGTGTATGAGAGAGCACAAATTGCTGTCGGGTGAAAACCTTATATCTCCAAAACTTCAACTTTTCAGCAACTACGAAAAACAGTTGCTTTTATCTTGATGATCGTGCATTTTTTTCAGTGTATCCAATGGGTTTGAAAAGTTTCTATAAGCCTAAGGGACGTAGAAGTTTCTCAGCCCATACAGGAACACCCTTCACTTGACGTTAAAACACGAAAATCACCAAAATCGTAGTTCTCTTTCAAACCTCATTCGGTATCTCACTATGGGAAGCGCCTTCTGGCGTGACCGATCATGGAAGCTCCAATAACACCACGTCTGTCGTGAGACCAATCATCTTGAGATGCACGGGCCAGCCCATCCCCCTTTATAAGCACCCGCGGCGCTGCACCCGTTATTCTCACTTTCTTCCACGATGAAGATTATACAAGCTCCTCAGCTGTCCTGACGGTCCGGATTTTCATTTAACTGCTCTCCGACACAGCTGTCAAGGTAGTCACCGAGCGTGGATATCCGGTGTCAGGATTTGCATTGAACTGACTTTTTGTTACGAAAAGTTCTTTTATTCAGGTGGGGTCAGCAAACTTTTACCTGTTTATACTGCTCTCGTAACTAGCTAGCCATCAAGGTTTTTTAGTTCCACCACTGCTGCTAGCCGTCAAGGTTTTTAGTTAGCCGTGCGTTTTTTCACTGCTGCTAGGTTTTAGCTAGCCAAGGCAACCGCATTCTCTAAGGGGACCCCGAGTGGCAGCAAGAGTAAGGACGTCGAGTCCTGCCCTTGCCCAGCCGCCTGCTGTTTCACCATATCAGGGAGGGACCCCCAAACCCTCTGCATTGCATGGGGGTTCAGCATGACCAGGCATCGCTCGCGGACTCCGAGTGCTGTCAATACTGCTGCGCCATGCCAACAAGGATCCTGCAGTGTCGGCGGCCTCAAAAGCCGACCCTTGCCTCTCCGACACCGCGACGAAGCCCAGAGACAAGCCGGCTACGACTAGCACTAGCTGGGCTGATATGGTGGATGACCCCGATACGAAGTTTCCCCCGCTGATCGACCAACTCCTCGGCTCGGAGGACAAGCGCAGTGGCGGAGAGGAGGACGAGGATGATGTTAACCTGGATCTCCTTGGCAACGAGAATGAGGAGGATGATGAAGACGCTATCCCTCACCCGCTCAGACGTCACAGCCCGGCAGCTCTGTCGGTGGGGAGGCGCAGCCTTCCCCTGCCCCCCGTGAAGTCAACCTACACGAGGTGTGTAAGCGGGCAGTGACTAGGCTGGCTATCGACTGGCCCCCATCACTGGATGGCAAGGGGGTGGAGAGGGATTTATACGATGGTAAAATCCTACCTTCTCGTCAAGTCTCCGCGAAACAACTTATGGCCGCCGTCCCGGCATACATGAAGGAGATGAAGCGGTACTGGGACAAACCATTTCGGCACAGAGTTCCCGTCAAGAGCTACTCTGGCCTGGATGTCGCCAACAGCAAGGTGCTGGGACTCGCAGACCCCCCGGTAGTGGAGCAGTCGGTGGCTTATCACCTCCATCCCAGCCACCGCTCCACCCTCGTCACGGCGGGTCCCACCCTCCCCGGCAAGATGGAGCGCTTCACCGCCTCCATGTACCAAAAGATGTACAAATCAGCAGCCCAGTCGATGAAAAACCTAAATGTTATCACCCTGCTGACAGCGTATCAGGCTGAACTTTTTCAGGACATGGGTCACCTTTTAGATAAGGGATCCCTGAGTCTGGCTATCTGAGAGGAGATATGTGTCGTCACTAACCTCATCCTCCGAGAGATCGCTGTGGCTCAACCTCTCCAGCCTGTCTGGAACAGGTCATAGTGGACTCCCCGTTCGACCGGTCACGGGCTAGGGGCTTATTTGGAGAAGCTGTTACTGCAGTGCAACAGACTAGTGACCTGAGGAAGAAGCAGGGGGAGGTCTTCGACCTCTGCCTTCCCCACAAGATGACACCTCGCCCGCCACCACCAACCTGCCCGGGTTTTGCGGCTATGGCAGCGAGAGGGCGCAGCGGGAGCTTTAAGGAACCCAGACCCCAGGCACCTGAGCAGCCAGTGTCTTGCCAACGTGGAGCCCAGGGCCAAAAACACTGGGGCAAAAAGTCCTTCGCCGCTGCTGCCGCCGCTCCCACCACCGGGTCGAACCGCCCATCCTGCCCACCGGAGGGGAAGAAGAGGCGGTCGACTTAGGAGCTATGGTTAGTGGAGACAGACTGGCAGTTTCCTCTTCCCCCCAAGAGATGGAGAAGAGAGGATCCAGACCAGTGTCCCGGTCAGTGCCGTGTTACGGCCCGTTATGTTCACCCCGTTCACAGACGGGAAAAAGCACGTCACCCCAGTGCTACCAAATTCACATACCCCCCCTCAACACCCTGCGGGGACAGTTCAGAGGGAAGTGGGAAAGTGTCTTTCACCAAGCACTTTACATGGTTTTTCAATAAAGAAGCCGCTGTCGCAGCCAGGCTCGTTCATAAAGCCGAGGGCGCATCGAGCAGTTCAAAACGAAAAGAAAAGAGAAAACCAAAAAGTGCAGGACAGTCTGTCGCCACAAGAGGGTGCAGCTGCTCCAGTTTTGAGCTTCAGGCCGCCAGGTCCTCTCGCTGTCAAAGCGGAAGAATGGCGCGCATGCGCAGCTCACCCCTGGGTGTTTACAACCATTGTCAGGGGATACAGGCTCCAGTTCGCAGCGAAACCACCGTCTTTCAATGGTGTGCTGTTCTCAGAAGCCACAGGGGAAGATACAGAGGCTTTAGAGAGCGAAATTTCTTCTCTCTTAAGCCAAGGGGCAATTCAAATTGTGCCGGAGGAGGAGAGGAGTCTGGGTTTTTACTACCGGTACTTCCTCGTCCTGAAAAAGGGAGGTTCATTACGTCCAATTCTGGACTTACGTTTCCTCAATTCACACCTCTGGAAATACAAATTCAGGATGCTCACACACAATGTTCTGTTCCGCTCGATTCGACCAGGTGACTGGTTCACATCAGTGGATCTGCAGGATGCTTATATTCACATAAGCGTATATCCAGCACACAGAAAATATCTCAGGTTCGCCTTCAAGGGCGTAGCCTACGAATATCAGACCCTGCCATTCGGGCTGTCACTCGCCCCGAGAGTCTTCAGCAAGTGTGTGGAAGCAGCTCTGAATCCGATGCGAGCCACAGGCCTCAGAGTGCTGGCATATCTGGACAACTTTCTCCTCTGCGCTCCCAGCAGGGAGGAAGCAGAGAGAGACACTGAGACGCTGTTAGGCAGGCTCTACAGCTTGGGCTTCAGTGTCAATCACGCAAAGAGCGTTTTGTCTCCCACTCAGAGTATAGAGTATTTGGGCCTCGAAATAGAATCTGTTTCTTTTCGGGCTTTTCTATCACAAGTTTGGGCGGAGAAATTTCGCCAGCACCTGGCTCTGTTTCGCCAGGGAAACTATCTCGCTACGAGTCTGCCTCCGCCTGACAGGGCTGATGGCGTCGGCCATTTCTGTCGTTCCTCAGGGTCTACTGAGAATGAGGGATTTCCAGCGCTGGGTATCCTCGCTGCGTCTGGATGTACGACGTCACCTCAGACGTATGGTGGGGGTTTCCCCGGGATGCCTCCTGGCTCTCCGTCATTGGAGAGACCCGGAAGTGTTCACTACCGGTGTCCCCTTGGGAACAGTAGTTATGAGGAAAACAGTGACAACGGATGCTTCACTGACAGGGTGGGGAGCAGTATTCGAGGGGAGGTCAGTATACGGGACCTGGCCCCCAAGGCTCCGTCATGCTCATATAAATTACCTGGAGCTGTTGGCTGTTTTCCTGGCGCTCAAACATTTCCTGCCACTCCTGGGAAAGTGTCATGTGTTGGTCAGGACGGACAACATGACAGCCGTGGCTTATATAAACCGGCAAGGAGGCACACGCTCCGTAAAGTTACACAGACTGGCCCAGAGTCTGATATTGTGGAGCAGCGAGCACCTGCTGTCATTATGCGCGGCACACGTCCCCGGCGTATTGAACAGCGGGGTGGATTTACTCTCCAGAGGAAATCCTCTCTACGGCGAGTGGAGGCTCAACCCCGAAGTGCTTCGCCTGGTGTGGGAGAGATTCGGCCGAACATCCATAAATCTCTTCGCATCGCAAGAAAACGAGCAGTGTCCTCTGTTCTTTTCGTTAAGAAACAGAGACGCACCGCTAGGAGCGGACGCACTGGCTCACCCATGGCCAAACGCGCTGCTGTACGCATTCCCCCTGCTCAGCCTCATCACTCTGGTACTAATAAGAGTGAGAAAGCAGCGGCTGTCTTTGATTCTGATAGCCCCGTATTGGCCCAGCAGACCGTGGATGGTGGAGCTGGTGCAGCTCCTTCACAACCAGCCATGGCCGCTGCCGTTACGCGCAGACTTGGTGTCACAGGCGCACGGACAGATTTTTCACCCACACCCCGAACAACTGGCTCTCTGGGCTTGGTACATGAGGGCATGGTAAATCTGAATGAGTTGGGTCTCCCGTTGAGGGTGATTGAGACTGTTCATAGTGCAAGGGTGCCATCTACGTGATTAGAGATATGATAATATGATAATAAGTGGCACGTATTTAAGAGATGGTGTGAGGCTAGAGCCATCATTTCATTCCAGAGTTCTGTCCCGGATGTATTATGCTTTCTGCAGGATTTACTGGACAATGGTAAAGCTTTTTCCACCATTAAGGTCTATTTGGCCGCTATTTCAGCCTGTCATGTGGGTTTTGGGAATGCGCCTGTCAGACAGCATTCTCTGATAAAGAGGTTTATGAAGGAAGCCCGCCGGCTGTGGCCCGCGTGCAAACCTTTAGTTCCGTCATGGGACTTGCCAACTGTTTTGGAGGCGGTCTCAGGATTGCCTTTTGAGCCCTTGGATTGTGCTGATTTAAAGTTGCTTTCTCTAAAAACTATCCTGTTGCTGGCCCTGACGTCAGCCAAACGGATAGGTGAATTACATGCGCTGTCTCCCCGGACCATAGTCCGGGGAGACAGCGCATGTAATTCACCTAACTGCTGGTCCGCTGGTGCTGCTTGCTTTTCACCAACCGCCTTTTGCGGAGGAGAGTGAGAAGCAGCTTAATTCACTGTGAGAGCTTTACGCATCTATGTGGACAGGACCAAGGGACTTAGAAAGAGTAACCAACTCTTTGTATCCTGGGCCCCCTCACAGTGGGAGGGCTCTGACTCACCAGCGCCTGTCATACTGGGTGGTAGAGGCTATAATTCTGGCTTATGAGAGTTGTGGACTGCAGCCCCCGGACAGCCTACGGGCTCACTCCACCAGGAGTATGGCCACCTCATGGGCCCTGTTCAGCTGTGAGGGACATCTGTGCCGCTGCTAGTTGGGCATCCCCACACACATTCATTCGGTTTTATCGCCTGGACGTGACAGAGCTTTCACTGGCTCACTCAGTCCTGAGTGTGGGTTCATGTTAATTGTGTGCTAGCCCATGGGGAGGGCTTGTGGTGTCAACCCATCTCGGGTTGAGGTCTTATGGGCTTCAGAGCATGCAATTCGGGAGTGGGCCACATTTCCCATAGTAAGATACCGAATGAGGTTTGAAAGAGAACTTTAGGTTACCAGGGTAACACCGGTTCTCTGATAACCGAGTGAGGTATCTCACAACACTGCCCTGCTTGCATATGTAGGGTACGTGGAAGAAATACACTTGAGAATAACCGGTGCAGCGCCGCAGGCGCTTATAAAGGGGGACGGGCTGGCCCGTGCATCTCAAGATGATTGGTCTGTCTCACGACAGACGTGGTGTTATTGGAGCTTCCATGATTGGTCACGGCAGAAGGCGCTTACCATAGTGAGATACCTCACTCGGTTATCAGAGAACCGGGGTTACCCTGGTAACCTAAAGTTCTGAGGTGTTCACGCGATGACGACGATATGCTTGTGTATGTATGGGTGTTGGGAGCATGGATGTGTGTGTGTATGTTGGATGTGTGGTCATGTGTCTGTGTGTGTGTGTGTGTGTGTGTGTGTGTGTGTGTGTGTGTGTTCCTACTCCAGCAGTCCAGCCTGCTCCCTCTCCAGTGGCTCGATCCTCTCCAGGACATGGGAGTACTGCACGTTGGCTTTGACCCAGGCAGCAAGAGGAGCAGCCGCCGCACTCGCTCGCTTTGCATTCTGACCAGAGCAGCAGCAGGATCACCAGTCAACAACAACTCAATTATTATAACAACAGCAGCATCAACAGCATCTTCAGCCAACAGAAACAATCAACAACATTTTATATAAGACCAAGCAATTTGACCAAGGGGTTAATGGCACCTTATAACAATACTGATGATTCACATTCTGCTATTATGGGCTTTAAGATGGTGGCTAGGCTAGCTGACCTTGGGGTCGAAGGAGGCCTTGTTCCTGTTTAGCAGCTCCTCCACACTCTGGCGGATCTCACCGGTGATCTTCCTGACCTCAAATGTAGCTATGTCCTCCCTCACTCCACGCTTAGCTAGGAAACTGGAGACAAAGAGAGGGAGGGAAAAAGAAAGATCAGGAAAGAGAGAGACAGGGGGACAAATGAGAGTGAGTGAGAAAGAAAGATACCACGAAAGGGAGGTGTACGCGTATGTGCATGTGAGTGAGAGAGATAGTGAGTGACCGAGACAGATGCAGATCGTCAGAGAGAAAGATAAAATGAAGCGAGCTTTAAACCAGATAATGAGGCAGCTAATGCTAATTCAAGCCTAAAATTATGGGACTTTAAGCTTTTTCATCTCTAATTAGCAAACAGTGACAAGTCATTCAGTTTGTTACTTATATTTAGCTAGCCCATCCCTCTCACGCACGCACACACACACACAAATACACACACACACACACACACACACACACACACAAGCTCTCTTTGTTACTAGCAGTGCTCAGAGCAGCGATGGCTCACTCAATTAACATGAGTCATGAGCAGGCCAGACTGTTTTTTCTTTCAGCTTTCCTCTAAAGGCGCCTACAGTCAGATGAGCTACTCTTCCCAAAAGCTGATTTAAATCAACAGATAAACAGGCAGGGAAATGCGTACAGTCATGCAGCATGCATACACACGAGTGCACACATGCACCACACACGAGCACAAACACACACCATACATCCAGTAGAATTGGATAGTCTTTTTTTTATCCTGGTGTCTTTTAAGATGGTGTGATGCCAGAAATAAATAATTTGGCATATTTTAACATGTATAACACGGATACCCTCATTCTGACTCTCTCAGTCTGGCGGTTTCATCTCATTTGAAGCCATGTGAATGTGAATATGTGGTGGGGAAAATCTGAATGTTGGAGTGTGATGACAAATTAGAAGATGCCCTCTTGAATACAGCTCAAACTCTTACAGAATTTTGAGTTTGGATTTTGTATTCTTTCCAACATAGAACAACTTTTACAGCCAGTGCTAAAGCTGTCCCAGAAAATATATCAATTGATTCTTATTTTATGTTTGTTCAAGTTTTCTTTTTTCTTTTTTGGTGGAAAAAAATAGCCTGGGCATGACAAGATTTTTAGTCTGCATCCTCCCTTGTTTCCCTCCCATCTTTCATAGGGTTGTTCCACATTTCATTTCAAAATTCTGTACATTTCCCAGACCTTAATTTCTCTAGTAGTTTTATAGATTTTGTTGGTGATATTGGCTGAGGAATATAACCCTACACTTTTCAAGGAAAAGGGGAATTACCAAAATCCAAATTCATATTCCAGACTTTGAACTGACTTCCAAGAACTGACTAGAAACTCTGCTTTGACCTCCCCCACCTATCCCTCTGTCTTGCCTCTTCATGCTGCCCCAGGAGATGTCAAAGCCCCCAAGTCTCAGCTCCCCTTCCAATATCTCTCCCTCTTACTTCCCTTCTCCTTTCCATTATTTTTTGGCCCTCTTGTCTCTATCATTCAAGCTGTGTCTTCTTTTCTCCATTGCCTCTCTCATCTCTTCATGCTGACCCAGGAAGTGTACAGATTCCCTCCTTTCCTGCCTCTTTCAACTCTTTCCTCAACCCTTCCCTGAACATCCCGCCGCCAGCTCTCTCACACCTCTTCATGCTAACCGAGGAGGTGTTGAAGATCCCCGTCAGTTTAATTACTCCCCCCGGGATGGCTCTCTCTGCATCTACCCATCCTTCCTTCTTTGTTGCCCTTCCTTTTTCTATCCCTTTTCACATTTCCTTTCCCCACGTCCTCCCCACCTCTCTGTCCTCTCACCTCTTCATGCTGACCCAGGAAGTGTCGAAGATGCCCATCAGTCTCAGCACCCCCTCCAGGATGTCTCTGATGACGTCGGGGGGCATGCGGAGGGAGCGGATCTCAGACAGGGCTTCAGGCTTGATGTTCCCAACTGCACGCTTTGCTTCGTCTACCAAAGGCTGGAGGGCACGAAAGACAAGGGGAAGGAGAGGTACAGAGATGAGGGAGGGAGGAGTGGAGCAGGGTTGGCAAGTCTGGAGAAGGTGGGGGGGATGTGTGTCCGTGGGTGGGCAAGGTGTATGGTGTTTGTGTATGTGTGTGTGTGTGTGTGTATTTCTGGTAACTGACAGGTAATACTGTACTGATTGCAAGAGTCAATCAGACAAAGGCTCTGGATAAGCCCAACATTACAAGACTAACATACACAAGCCATCAATAAAACCTGACAACAGTAAACAATTAACAGGGCTCAGGAGCATTTTCCATTTAATTGACTAAAAGTCCCTACGTGTAGAATATTTACTTCAATATATCATACTCAAAATAATTTTGATAGCATAGTATAATGGCTGAGTTCATCACTGTGAAAACTGGTTTATTCTATGTGTTGCTTTCTATGTGTTTATTCTATTTGTCCCAGGGTAAGATTTCCCAGGAATTGTGCAGGACTGACTTACAGCACAAAGGAGGAGCCTCAGCCAAAACAGTTTTTCCATTTGTGTATTTCCCAAACTTATGCAGACCTGGAAGTTGTCGAATTTGTTTCCCAAACTTTGTAGACATTTTAAACTAGCACAGGAACTAACACTGAACTAAGAGAACTGAATGCAAGGATAGTATATTTTGTTTGTTCTTATTTCTCTGCTGTAGCTCTCTTCTGCAACTTGCCTGTACTTCCTTCAGCTCATCATCTATTTTGCCCTTCCTCTCTTCAATCTTGGACACTTCCTGAGCCATCTTCCCCTTGATCTTCTCCATCTCCGTCTTCTGGTCACTGGCATTCTGGAGAACAAAAAACATGAATTGATGTTCATCAAGTTGGATGCAAAATATAGTGTTCAAACAATGGATAGTTGAAACAGGAGAATGGAAAGGAAAATGATGGAACAACCTACTTGACCTACTGTCTAGAGCTGTTACAACCTAAACCTTGGCAAAAGCCAGCCTGTTAAAATGTAAATAAGTCTCTTTTTCAGCAATTCATTTCAAAGATGTTTCAGACATATGGCCTTCAGCCTACTCTGTGTAAAGATGAAAGGTCTGGTTTAGGAATAGCCAGAGTCAGACAGTCACTGAGGAGGAAGAGAGAGGAAGAAGATAAACGTTTGGCAGCATCATTCTCCCACACCTCCCCTCCCACCTAGCATCTATCCATCTCATCTCATCTCTCCCTTCTCCATCTCTCCCTCACCCAAAGCTAGTCTCCCCCTCCCTCCACCCCTCCCTCCCATTTCTCCCCTAATCAAACGTTACCTCCTCCCTCAATCCCACATCTTTTCCTTATTCCCTCTCTCCTTTTCATCTTCCTCTGTTTCTCCACTGCTCCCTCTATCAAATGTTCCCTTCTTCACCATCCCTCTATTACTGTCCCATCCTTCCTCATTTCTGCCCTTCATGCCTTTGTCCCAATCTTCTTTCTTTCTTTCTTTCCTCCCTCCCTGCTGTCTCCATCTCCACAGGAGACATAGCTGCTATAGCCCAAAGGGATGAATCTAGTCCCTAATTATCACTCTGCAAACTCACTCAGCTGACAGTTTCTCTTTCTTTCATTTCTTGTTTCACTCTCTCTCTCTCTCTCTCTCTCACACCCTCTCTCCCACCCTCCCGCCTTCCCTCCCTAGTCAGAAAGTAGATTCCCTGCAGAGAGAGAAGGGAGGATATCTTAACTAATGAACACAGTTCAGATTCCTTCTCTCCCTGCACCCCTCCTTTCCATCCATACATCTACCCATCCATCCATTTTCCAGACAGAGCCAGCAGGAAGAAATGGGGTGTCAGGAGAGAGAAAACTTTGGATGAGAAGTCAGAGAACAAACAAACGAGCGCACACACACAAACCAAATAAATAGTGTCCTCACAGTGGGGGGAGACAGCCAGGGGAAATCCAGAAAACTTTGCTCGTATAATATAATGCAGATAGGGAGAGAAGAGAAGAGAAAGGAAGAGAAGAGGCAAAAAATGAGCTGCATCTATGCAATAGGGAAATACAGAATAAGAAGTGTGTGTGTCTGGCAGAAACCCTGAGCTGCACTGAGCCCACCAGAGAAAAGTTATCGACTTTGCAAGGAGGAGAAGCAGTGAGAGTTGTGAGAGTTGAAAGGAGGATAGATGCAGCCTGAAGGAGACATGAAACCCTGCAGGACCGCTGTCCTGCATGCCACTGAGTGCCAAACTTACATACACTGACACACACAGAGGCACGCACACTTACACACTCACACCCAAGCGTAAAACAAACCACATTATATATGGACTCACATTAATTAGCCATTAACCTATAGTGTCATTCACGTGGGTGCATGTGCATATGTGTGTGGTGGGGGCCTTCAAACATAGACACACAGACGCACACAGACAGACACAGACAGACACACACACCTGCATGGAGGTGGTGATTTCCTGCAGGGCAGAGTCTGCCTCCTGCTGTTTGGTCTTCAGCAGTGTGCTCTGCTCTGCGGCCCGCCTTTTCAGCTCATCAACCAATGCCTTGGCCTCGTTCAGCTTGGACACGCCCGCCTTGAGGACACAGGCAGCCAATCACATAGGTTAACAATGCGATACGAAGGAGATATGAGATATGCCTCTCACGTATAAACAAAAGCAAAACGTACAGTTCTACAGCATGCTCAATACTGCTCGCATGCATTTGGAACAATGTGTGACAGCAACTTTTTGGTTGTCAGTGATGTGCCCAACACTCAGATATAAAGTGGATATGAGTGCCACCCACAGACTCTATTCACTATTCACCAGTTTTATTCGACTTGACACACTGCACTGACAATTGGCAAGGAGGATTAATTAATCAATAACCCAGGACAGGCCGTTGTATATTGAATTCACAGTTAAGGTGCATTTAATCAGAGTGGACAGTCAGCTTTTTTTTTAGTTGTTAAATACTGTCTTCTAGTTTGATGGTAAAATTAGTGTAGCTTACATTTGCAACTCTGGTCCTCTGAGATAGGGGGTTTCATCTACCTACTATAGTGTGCTGCCTGTTGTTTTCCTCTACTCAGTATCTACTGTAGTCACTTCTTCAATGCTTAACACCACAAGTCATAATTCATCTAGAAAGTAAACTATACTGTTTTTTTTAGGTAGACACATTAAAATATTAATTTATGAAGACTTGTATTTAGATTGGAATCAAGATGTCAGAGTGCATGAAAAGACAATAGAATAAAGCTTGTTCAAGACAAATAATGTTTTTTCTCTTTGGCTGGCTACCCAATGTGCCTGTGGAAAAAACTGCATATATGTGTATCTGAATGTATATGAGTATTTTTGCATGCATGCTTAATTGTTTGTGCATATATACCATGTAGACTATACTATACCTGCAGGTGCTGCTGTCTGGTTGTGAGCTGACTCTGCTTGCTGCTATATATTGCAGTATAAACATGCAGAAAGGCCATGTACTGGCTGGGTGTTGCGCCATGCTCTCTACATGACTCATGGACCATGAGGAACAAACGGCACAGGTCCCCCTGGCCAGAACCTGCTGAGAGCAGAGGGTGCAAAAATTAGTGAGCTAGTGAGTCTTGCGAGCTGGATTGCATGTGACCTGCCTGAAAAAAAAGTCAAAGTACTTTTCATAGTTGAATCAAAAATACAGGAACTAGCTAGAGATATTGTAAACAAGCCCCTGGTTATTTTATCAATAAAAAAGACATAACTCAGTTTGAGTTGGTGTCGTATAACATTGTATGTACAGGTATGTCTATATATTACGTAAGAGATTTTAAAAAAGACTGAGATTCTGAGGAGTGGAAGCCTTTAAATTACATGTCTACACTACACTCTTAACTTTAATTAGGCCTGTAGAACAATGATAAAGATGAGGTAAAAAATTAAATAAAAATAAAATAATTTAACAATTCAAAGCTCATTTGCTGTGTGCATATGTTCCTACCTGAGCTTTTCATCTTAGTGGCTTTTTCTCCTTCACTCTTCTCTCCTTCCCCCTCTGTTTTTGCCAACAGCAGCTCAGGAATCTGACAAGGTAAAGGTTTGACAAGGTAAACCTCAAATATAAGAGAAAGCATTTATGCATGGAATGAAAAAAAAAAAAAAAAGTTTCATGTTTGATGTGTTGTGTGTTTGATTTAATGTATATTTCTGGCACCACATTTAAGCATCTTTCTGTGTTTTAGCCAGAAAGAAATTGCGATAATGACTTTCAGTATTCTGAAGCTGCAAAAGTTAATATATATACAGTATACTGTAGCATGTATGGGGCTAAACAGATCTGCGGGTGTGAGTTACAGGGGATTTTAGCGTAGAGATCATTTTGCATCAGTAGC
>NW_027279828.1:0-20000 GCF_046629955.1 Centroberyx affinis | reverse complement strand
GAATCCAGGCAGCCCAGTGGTTTACCATGAGGAGGCAGAGGCTGGCCTGGAGCCATCACAGCCCCTTCAGAAGCGCCCCAGGTCACATAGAAACCATCTACACAGAAATGAAGTAATACAGACTGTTAGTAACACACATGTACTGTATATGCACACAAGTGACATAGAGACAAACAACACAACCTGCAGAGGTGGTATTGTCACAAAAACAAACTCTAATATCAATTGTATGTGTAAATTTAATTTATTGCTATATCCCCACATAAATGAAACACCATGCAGATTGGTGTTTTGTATGTGTATGTACTGTTCTTCATGAAGGTGTGTGTATGTGTACATCGATCTCATACCGGTCATGTTGTCTAGAGCGTCGGAGCCCCAGTCTCCCCGTATGATGGAGGAGAGGATGTTATCAAAGGTGTGGAGGTCTTTGGAGGAAACCAGCCGGTCTCTGAACAGCCTCCTGGCCTCGTACGCTACCACCTCCAACACACTGTCTGTCACATTAGATTGAGCTGCAGGAGACATAGGAGAGAGACAAACACACACATACAGTATACAGGGTTAATCCTGAACACTCTAAGCTAGGCATCTGATTTGCCATGGTTTGTTAGGATTTCAGGTTTTGTGAACATTCAACTAAGATTTATTTTTCATTTTCTCTTTCTGATCACACCCTTGACACACTATTCACAGACAAACACAATGAGTAACTGTGAAAAGATGGCCTAAAGTGGTTGTTACATGCCAAACCGTTTTGGACAATCAACTACTACTAATTTATAAAAAGGAAATTCCAGTTTTTCAGTTTCTCTCATTCTGATCACACCTTTGACACACCATACACACTCCATACACACTGTAGCATGTCCATTTCTGACATAGCCATAGCTGTTTTACCTTGAGAAAGAACAGACACAGGAAGAGTATTTACACTGAGTCAACATTCAAAATGCATCAAAGGGCTGTTTTTGGTGGCTCCTTGCATGACAAGAGCACCAGTTTATTTTAAAAACCCTGGCTCTCAGGGTAAGATTAAATTTACTAAGTCCCTCAAGAATCAGTCAAGTGCTACTAGCTAAAAAAGGACTGTAGTCTTCGCTAGAGGGGAGCAGACAGCCTCCTGGTCTCATAGGCCACAGGCTTCAACAGTGTCTGTCACATTACATTGAACCAGAGGAGGATGAGAGCCAAACAGACACAAGGTTGACACTCCAGGGTTTTCCCTGCATATTAAACTTTTAAGTGGACCACCAAGGAAGGGAAAATAATTTAAACTGCAAGTTGCCATGCTAAACATTTTCTATGCCTGTGGCTTTTGAATGATTTCCTCACTTAAGACCAACCTCAGTGGTCAGTCTACCACCAAAGCTTATAAAGAAACCAAAGCTTATAAAATAAACCCTACGCTCCGCTTAAAATGCATGGATATAATGAGAACCTCACGCCAGAGCCCATTGTTCATGACTTCACCCTTATTCACACTGGGAAACATACACAATCACATTTGGACTCACTTGGGCACAAAGTTGGTATCAAATCTAGATTTGCATCAAAGACCAGTTGCATACATTTCATTGAAATCTATCTTTATGCAACTGGCCCCTGTAGTAAGTAATTTCACAGACATACACATTAGCGCAATAGAAATGTTGTAATTACATAGTTAACATTTGAAAATAAGCAGTGAACTTAAGCAGTAGCAGTAATCAATAAACAATAAGCAGTAAGCAGTAAGCAGTAAGCATACATACATAATACACAGGCTCACACAGTTGTGCTCATCACACACACATGTACACTCACACACACCACAGACCACAAACACACACACACAAACACATACAAACACAGTAATTGAGAAAAGATGGAGAGAGGAGGTTGTTACATACCAAATGGAAGGTAATCAGCAAGGAGGGAAAGAGGGAGGAAGAAGTAAGAGTAAGTTAAAAAAAATGATGAGCATAGGAAAAGAGAAGTTTGTCCGCTGACGCGTTTAATTAAAATAAATGATTGGACTCACTATCACAGCAGGAACACATTGCAGAGGGAGAGAGAGAGTGACAGAGGGAGAGATGAAAGGACAGCAAGGGGAGAGGATGATAAAAGAGGGAGAGACAGACGAGTGACAGAGAGGGAGTGAGGGAAGAGAGAAGGAGAGAGAGAGAGAGAGAGAGATCGAATGAAAGAGAAGGTGAGAGCTGGAGACAGGAACTCTGAGCTAAAGGAATACTGACAGGAAACTAAGCCATCTGGTGCTGTCTTTTTGATTCTTGCATCAAAACTGACAGAGTTATTAATGCTTTAAGTTCCTTGGCGGCGGCAAAATCGTTCTATGTGTGGACTCCAAGGAGTTACAGGAATATCAGTGGGTCATTAAATCCAACTTTCTGCTTTTGTTTGCCTGCAGCAGTGCTTCTGAAAATATCGGTCAGGACCCCAAACGGGCCATGGGTCTGTGTCTGGCGGCTCCTCGCATGACAAAAATGAAAAGGTATATTTTTATGAGTCTGGGTCCCAATGAACCCTGAAATCTCTCATTTGGGTCCCTTACTTTAATAGTTTAATAGTCTTCGGTTACTGCAACAATCTTTTCTCATAGAAAAAAAACAGTGATCTCAAATGTACACAAACAGATCTAAGTTCTTCCTACTGTTTATGACTATAGAGTTAATAAAATAGCATCATTATATGGGGGAGGTTTGGCAACCATAGGACCAGTGGTGGGGGTAGGATTCTTTTGGTTGGGGCCAGCACAGCTAATTTTATTCACATGTCAAAGAAACGGGGCCAATAGAAAGAATGATGGTAAATTTAAGTAGCGTACTACTGTGTTGGTCCCATGTCATCCGAATGAGTTGTTTACTTGTGCAAAACTTGACACAACCTGAGAATACATACACCCAGAGCAGGAAACTTAACTTTCATCCATCTGTTGCAGTGGCTGATGGATTTCAAAATTCTCCCAGACTTTCAGTATTGTAACAAGCCAAATCAGATTTTTAGAATAGAAAAAAAAACATTCCAGATAATGGGTGGTGACCTGCTAAAGACAAACTTACCATAGTCAAGCCAAGCTTATCAGCATTTGGTTATGGGCTGGAGTAAATTTCACACCCAGCATGCAGAGAGATGTGTGTGTGTGTGTGTGTGTGTGTGTGTGTGTGTGTGTGTGTGTGTGTACACGCATGTGTGTTTGGTTACCTGCAGTGAGGTCATATCGCAGCAGGCTGAGAACCCACTGTGTGAGGATGCAGGGGGTGAACAGGTAGTGGTTGTGGTCATCCACTGTAAACTTGGCCTTCACCTGAAAGGAAAAGGACACAGAACACACACACAAACGCAGACGTTTGGTGGCAAGGGACACAATATTGAGACAGCAAAATTCAAAAGCACGTCACATTACTTATTACTTGAAAATGTCAAGCGTTGTATGATTATGAGAGACACCAAACAAGCTGCTGGACCAATTTCCATTAAGTTAAATAAAAAAGTGTGATATGCTAATTAAATGAATGTAGTAAGTTTATCCTGACGTGTGTATAATGTGTGTATAATACATAACCTGTATTATACACGCCTGTATTGTACCTGTTCTGTTTATAGACCTGCAACAGTGATCTGGCAAGCTAGTGTGCTTTCCCCATGCGGGGGACTCAAACACAACCAGGGATTCAAAGTAGGGTAATTTGTTTTTTAGGCTTACAAGGACTGGTGGTGCTATTGTGCTGCATATGGGTAAAGTGTTTTCTACCTAATGATAGAGTTACACCAGTGATCTAGCCTGCGGGGTGTGCTTATCTCCTGCTGGGGAACAAGCAGGGATTCAATGTGGAATCAAACTGAAATTGAAACCAGGGTCTCCAATGGCTTGTTTAGACTTTCAAGTTCTCAGGCAAGGCTATGCTGCTGCTAATACAGATCTGAATAGGGAAGACCAGTCTTTCCATTCTAATTCTCTGACTGGATTGTACCTGTTCATAGACCTGCACCAAAGATCCAGCCAGCTGGTGTGTTTTCCCTGTGCTGGCCCAGGCTGCCTGGCTGCCCAGGCTATGCTGGAGAACTGGCTGCAGGTATGCCGAGTAGATAGTCTGCAGCTGCTCCCTGTCTGGATAACTGGAGACAGAGGCAGAAAAGGAGAGGGACAGAGGGATGGAAGAAAAGGGAGAGTAGAGAAAATTAGTAGGAGAGAAAAACAAAGAGAGATAAGGGGTGGGTTTGAGAAACAGATTTACCTGCGCAAGTATTCAAATATGTGTAATTGCATGCTCTTTTGTAGTATGACCACTGTGCTGCACTCACTCTATGGTGCAGATGCGTACTATAGAGGAGAAGCGGGAGGTGAGTGTGTGTCTGCCCACAGCACCCCCTGCTGACATGGAGGCCACCACCTGGATGTTCTCCAGACCCACCCATTCCAGATTTTCATCATAGAATCCCTGATATGTCAACACCTGGAGGAGAGACAGCGAATGAGTGAGAGAGAGAGAAAGAGACAGAGAGAGAGAGAGAGAGAGAGAGAGAGAGAGAGAGAGAGAGAGAGAGAGAGAGAGAGAGAGAGAGTCTGGTCTTGAATTGTATAATAACAGTATGTTCCTGAGGGAAAAGTCATTGTTATGTTGCTGAGTTTTGTACTAAAGCCTTCAGAAGAGCATGCATCGACTGCATATTTCTATAACATAGTTTGGAGACATCCATCATCACTGTAGACATGGGTGGCTCTCTATTATGGTAACCATCATTTTATTAAAATCACATTTCTCTTTACTTGTTTGTGAAAGGCAGAGGTAACTTGGGATCGCATTGCAGAGCAAGGAATTAATTACTTTACAACTGGAGACAGCTGCTAATGGAAGATTGAAGATGTCTGCAAAGTGACACATTGCTAGCACTGTACTACATTCTGTCAAGATCTGGACATGGACCATATGTCATGTGGATATGTAGATACAGATTTGTGCAATATCTTTATTGTATGTTGTATATGGAAGTAGGAAGTAGAATTTCTATTGCTTTACTTTGCTAAATGTTGATTTGTAAGTTGAGTTCAAAGTGTATATTGTGATTACAGTGTCTTCTGCTAATATGTCAAAAGGTCGGGAGCGAATGTGGTGTTTTTATTTTTGCATTAGCTGTTGAAGCCATTTGAGAGGCTTTCCTTTTGTTTGCCCATTTTCCATTAATATTTTATTTTGTCTATATTGTAGACCTTTGGTTATCTTTATTTTTATGGCTCATGTTCATGTTTCAGAGTAATATTAGCCATCTACCCCACCTAGTCTCAGTTTGGGGTATTACAAGTGGGTGGCAGGGGGCAGGTCCTTTCAGGTGCGCCAGGTGAGGTGAGATGGATATGACAGACAGCTAGTATAGGCCTCCCTCATGGCAAACATTTGAACCACACAATGTATGGAATGCTGGCTTATCTTTTTTTAACCTTCTTGTTTGATAAAGGAACTTACCTTGGATGTACATATCAAAAGCTTCAACTGGTTTGACCAGCACTATCTGTACCTCTTCTTTACCTGTTGCAGGAAGGCAATGAGGTTGCTGGTGCCCCATTTGTCAGGTTTGGGCAGGTTGATGTCTTTCAGGTACAGGACCAGGCTCTCGCAGTCCTTGGGTCTGTAGGCTCGGCCAGTGTTGGAGCTGAGCAGCAGGCAGGTCTGGCTGAGCTTCTGCAGGACGTGGCGTGAGGAGGTCTGGGCACTGCAGTGAACCACGGCCACCTGGGTGGACCGCAGCCGAGAGAAGGCATAGCGCAGGAGCATGCTAGACAGGAAACAATACATTATAAGAAATGTTTGGCAGAAATGTCAAGATGCACACACACACACATGCACACACCTTTTGAAAGATGAGGTGAGACAGGATTAGTATACTGCAATGTACAATGATCCAATAGTTCCATCCAGATGCCTAAATGTTGCAGCTTTTAATACACGTCTCTATTTCATGTAAGGGTTAAGATGGTATCAGGGCAGCAAGAGAGGATGAGAGGAGGAGATGAGTGTTACTCTGTATTTAACAAGGGGGCCTCTTGGGACCCAGAGAACAATGTTTGTCAGAACAGAGCCAAAGGCAAAGAGAGACATTTTGTGAGGGCACAAACAGAGAGAGAATAATTGGAAAGTAAGTGGTGTGTCTGCATGTGTGTATGTGTGTGAATGTTCATTCCTGTGTATGTGTATGTGTGTGTAAATTAATTAGATGTTCTCTTATCAGAGGAATGAGCTGACAAACACAGTGCCTCGTTGGCATAGTGACCTTTCAGGCGAGGCAAGACAAGAGGACGAGAAAAGTAGAGTGGGGCTCAACTGGAGTGTAAAAGGCAAACTGAGACACCCCTCTTCTTCCAACCCCCTGGGGAGGGAAGCAATTACTGTTGAGGCAACGAGTCTCTGTCTACACATACACATGTCCGTGCACGCACACACACACATGCACACGCAGACCCTGATTTGTCCGTGTCTTTCCAAGAAAGGTCAAGTTCTGAATAAAAGAAGCCTTGATATGGGTGTGCTTGTTTGCATGTGTCAGTTTGAGTGTCCACGTTTGAGTGCCTCTATCTCACAATCCATAATGCAACCATGTCCTCACAAGCTCTATTTCTACAGCCAGGCCAGAATGAGGTTTGGCAGGGCCAGTACCCACTCAAAACATTTATGCCACAGAATAAAAAGCACTGTTTGCCAATTCAAAACTGTAATTCTGCGAGCATTGCTGCTCCCTCTGCAAAAATACGTGAAAAGAATCAGACCAATGTTGTTTAGTCAGTGAATCTAAAAACATGAATAATGCCTAAGATCCAACAAGCACTCTTTGGAACTGTTGTGTGTGCTTCTCTGTGTCTGTCGGGACATCGAAGATTATTACTCAACAAAACCAACTGTGTTACGAGATCAATTATCGGTGTGTGTTTTCACACCGTGTGTGTATGTTTGCATTTGTATGTGTGTGTGTACATGGCCACATACATGCATATACTGTACATGTGCATGCATTTCTGCATGTGTATGTTTAAGTGAGCCTGTGTGCTTGTGCGTACGCGTCTGCATACATACATGTAAGTTTGAGTGTGTGTGTGTGTGTGTGTGTGTGTGTTTGTGTATGCTTCTGCATGTGTCTATTTACCCTTTCCCGCAGCCCTCTGGCCCCACCACCATAAAGGGCTGTCTGTGCTGAGCGGTAAGCCACTGGGAGAAGCACTGCAGGCCTCTCTGCATGTCTGGGGTCTCAATGACAGGAAGTGTGTGTGTGTGAGAGAGCTGGTCCAGAGAGAGACCGTCAGGCCGCTGGAGTGTGTAGGCAGCTAGACGGCCACTGTCAGGGTCAAAATAGGTATCAAGTGGTTTTCTCTGGTCTGGTGGGCTCTCCCTGGCCCAGCTCAGCAACTGGAGGGAGCACACACACAGATATAAACACACGTAAACACAAGGACTGATACAGTATGCTGCAGAGTAGCAGTAGCCATTACAGAAGTCCCCCATCAAGCGTCTATCCTGCATTAGATGGCTGCTGCTTAGAGCTGAGTTGACATACTGTAAAGCAAAACTCCTGAGTGCCAGCTGAGAAGAGAATAGAGTCTGAATTCCAAATCTTTTCTCTCTTACAAGGAAAGTACAGTGCGGCAAGCAACAAGCTTGTAGTGGACTTCTATGGTATGACATATAATGGATATATACATGTGTTTCAGTTTCATTAACTGATTTTTTGATTGAATAAGTAATTGCCTATAGTATGGTGTAGTGCTTAATATCCTTGCCTCTAGTCTGAAACCACAAAATACACTCCCCAGTGGCCCGGGGTTGACATCCACCCTCAGCCCATACAGAAACCACAGAGGTCCTCACCTCCTTGGCAAACTCCTGTCGTGTTTTGAGGTGGAGGTTTCCTCCCAGACCCCTGAGAAGACTGACGATAAACTGGCCTCTCTCTGTCACAGCGCTAAGGTGGGACAGACCATTCAACACTGTACCCACCAGACTGGTCTCCACCACAAAGTCATTCTGATGAAAGGGAGAGAGAGGGGAGAGAAAAAAGAAAAACAATTGTAAGATGTGTTATCATTGTAATTTAGTAGATTTAGGACAGTCATATACAGTATTGTCAAGCACAGAGGAAGAGACGAAGGAAGGGTAAGCACAAAGAAGAAGAACAAAGAATAATGAGAATTTAAAAGTAAAAAATGACATTGATGAGAGCTGACAGAGTTGCCAAAACACAGACTGCATTGAAACTATACCAAACATACCTTAAACATAATTAAACAGGATATGTAGATTTCATCTAGCCACTGAACCTACTTGAGAGATGATGAGATTCATCATATTCTTATAATGTTAGCAATATAGTACATCGTCATGAACACCGCTCAGTGGCTAAGGAAGTCATTTGTTTGAAACCGCTGTATTTTGTCCACCAAATGGTCATGTGGTGACATAGAGTTTCTACATCTACATTTGGTTCAGTACATGCACAATCCTGCCAGAATATTAACTGTTTCAACATGCTACATTCAAACCATACTGAAGGCCACAGCCTGAAGCCCAAAGTGTGTTTCAAATTCAGTATACTGAAACAGCCTACTGATCAGGATGAAATGCACGCACGTAGGACAACTGTTACCTGTTTGAGGACCCAGTCCAGAGCTCGGTGGAAATAGTCTCCCAGCCAGTTTTCTAGGTTACTGCGACACTCTTCAGGCTGACCCCTCAACCAAGACTTCACCAAGGCACCCACATCAGTGTCCTCATCACTGCAGATAGAGGGACAGAAAGGGCAGGACAAAGAGAGAGTGAGTAAGTGAGAGTGTGAGTGAGCGAGCGGGTGAGGGGCACACACATACACCCTAACCTGAGAAATATCATTCCCATGCGGGATATGGTGGCCGGCGAGGCACAGCTGAGGTCGTGAGTCTCAAACAGGAAGTTGACGTTGGGTCCAAACTGGATGCGTTCTCCGCTGGGCATGGTCAGCAGCCGGTTGTCATCCAGCACAGAGTTCAGACTCTCAATCCATTCCGGGTCGATGTCTCCGTCACACACAATCCACGAGCTCACCTCTGGAAAATACAAAGGTGCATATGTACACATACTTCCCCAAACAAATCCATCCATGCGAACCACTGTCTGGGTTCACAGAACACAAAAAGACTTTCACCAACTGGTTGATCGAGTTGCTTGGGATGTGGGCACATTATAAAGTGAGCTAGCTGCACTTATGTTAAATCAACATGGAGTGGTGTCTCCTTCTTACCCTGTGGTTCTCTGACCACATGCCTGGCACTGTGTGTGAGGACGCCATCAGCCCACTCTCTGGTGTCCATGTCTATGTGTCCCAGCAGCTGCTGTCTGGGCATGGCCTTGGGGTTCATCGTGTACTGCTTCACCTACAAGAACACAGTGATCAGCATTAGTCAAAAAAACATCAGGGGTTGATATTTTAACTGGCCCACAAACTCTTAAAAATAGGACGTTGTGGCACTTAAATCACATGAACATTTTGTGACAGGATTTTTTAAATTGAATTGATGCTTTCTTTTCATAGTCCTTTATATGCTAAGTGAGTTTCATGCCCCTAAGGACTATGAAAGTCATAACCAACACAGAATGTAATTTCACAAAATACAAATTTGTTCCTCTGAAAATTAGTTCCCTGAAGTTTATATTTTTGGTGGATTTTTCAACCATCAGGGCATCACAGATACAACCCATTTAGAAGCCCATATGCCAGAAAAATACACTGTGTATTAGAACCCAAGCCAAAATCCCCTGTAGAGTCTTTCTCCTACTCACCACTTTGCCCGTCTTGCTGAGAGCGGCCCGGAGCATCCTCCAGAGAGTCGATTTCCCTGCTCCGCTGGGCCCCACGATCACCACGCCCATACGCTGTCTCAGCTGCTCGTACAGCTCCAAAGCCTTCTTTAGCTACGCAGAGATGGAGAAAACACTGTCATCGATTTATCTATCACTCCATCCATCTAGCAGACCATTCAACCATCCATAAGCTGTCTCCATGCCAGCGTTAAAGTATAGAGTGATCAGAAACACACACTGGCTGGGCAACAGTTAAAAGCAGGTTTCGTGACATATTTGCTTACTGACATGTGAGGCTCTAGTCATTATTAATAGATAGGTATCCACACACACCTGGCTGGGTATGAGCTCAAGCCGTGCCTCCTTGTAGACTTGATCCAGGGCGTGCATTAAGGTCTGGTCCTCCACATCTGTGAAATTCACCCCAGAGAAGACGTCTCTGACCAGGGCGTCGAACCTGGAGCTGTCCGCAAACGTCAGCTTGGACATGGTGTTCAGCCTTAACGCCTGCACCACCAGACCACTCTCCTGGACTGTATGCAGATGGAGAGAGATTGAATTTATTTCTGTTCTGACTTGCAATAAAATGATTGAATTACAGTGTGAGAGTGTGCAAAAGAGAAAAGACAAGCTATGTAAAAGGGTAAATGCTAATTGAAATAAAAAAGAAAAGTAGTTAACAAGGGGAGAGGGGTGAAAATAAAATAAACTCATCTATGGCAGTCTGAAAATACTTCTACAGACTGACATTAAAGTGATGTTTTTTATTAGTTGTTGTAATTGTCTAATTTGTTTTTACCTGTTCTTTGACTTTATTACCATTATTGCATTTTTGAAATTCTGTGACATGGTTTTAATTTTGACTGTGAAGCACATTTGTAGAGACTGTTTTTAAAATGATGCTATACAAAAAAAGATATTACTGTTTGAAGGGTAGAAGATGAGAATGGGAGAAGGGAAGGAGGCATAAAAAAGAGGCAAGGAGAGAGTTAGGAATAAGACAGATCAGTAAATGGCATGATACTGATGAAAAAAAATGAAAAATAGAGTATAAGAAATAAGACTGGGTGGATGGAGAAAAACAAGTGAAGGAGACACAAAAAACAAGGTTACAAAAGTTAACTTGTTCAATCGTTACTGCCTTGTTCTTGCACATGGCCACTTTTATAAATGTGCTAATTACCAAAGTCTGTCATGATTTAAGAGTTTGTCAATACTTTTGTTCTCTTCTCCAAAGATGCTGGCCGCCCCCGAAGGCACAAATGAGGCAGTTTTTACTGCTGAGATGAACACTTGGCCAGACTACACACAGAGGCAAATAGAACAAAACCTTGGGGACTCATCAACAGACAGGAGGGGTGTGTGGTGTATGTGTGTGTGTTGGACAGATAAAGGGTGAGAGAGAGGGATGTGAAAGAGAGAGAGAGAGAGAGAGAGAGAGAGAGAGAGAGAGAGAGAGAGAGAGAGAGAGAGAGAGAGAGAGAGAGAGAGAGAGAGGAAAAGGGCAGAGAGAGAGAGATGGGGGAGAAAGGATTGAAAACGGGAGAGATGAGAGGGAGACGGGGGTGAGACAGAGAGGGCAGTGAGCGAGAAAGAGTGGGATGAGAGAGATATCGACAGCCAGGTATCAGAGAGAGAGGCAGCAAGAGGTCAGGAGCAGGGGGGAGCAGGGAAAAGGAGGATGAGGAGGGGGAGGGCAGGAGGGACTGAAGAGGTAAACAACAGAACCTTGGCAAAGTGTTCGAGACAGAGAGCGCGGGAGAAGGACAAAGGGACACACAGAGGAGTGAAAAGCCCGAGGGAAGCAAAGCAAAGTTTTTTAAGGGGAGGATTTGGGTGAAATGTCAATTGATGGTGTGTCGGTATTAGAGGATTTAGAGGGCATGGAGGAGAGCAGGTGTATAGGGAGAGTGCGGGTCCATACAGACATTTGATGTTGGAGCACACTTAAGCATAGTGTTTATCAAACTTCTTTTCAGAGACATACACACACACACAGATTTCCAAAACATTTTTTGTGTGACCCTGCTGGGTACACGATAAGCACCCCCCACACACACACCCCAAACCACCTGAGTTTTCACTATCTTCGTATCCCATAATCCTTTTCATTATCTCTCCTTACAACTTTCTATCTCTTAGGTCAGAGCTGAGTGTACTATCAGTGCAGCGGTTTCCGTACTTCTCAGGGGACACATTTTCCAGATACTTTTTTTCTCATGGCCAGAAAGTCGTTTTTTCAGGTTATTGACTTTTTCTAAAGAATTTACCCTGTTTATATGCTGCTAATGAGCAAGTACAACTTTTTACTCAATCCATCACACATTGCAGGGACAGCAGAAGGCTTTGCAAACAGCATAGCTAATATGGTTGCTCTGGCTGTTTGTTAGTAGTATGGTGGCTGGTGTATTGATTCTTTAGAATGTTGATATGTTGACTTGTTAGCTTTTGGTGGTCTGCAGCATGCTAACTTGGCATACTGTTTACTAGTAGCATGGTCGCTCTGGCCAAAGTGAACAAGGTACAAACCTTCTTGTTTGGTAGGGTCACAAGGTAGATTTTGTAAGTAATTTCTCAACAACTGAAAGACTCCAAATCCAGGAAGTGAGTTAACTACCAATGCAAAAAAGGGTCTGGGCTCCATTTCATTAGTCATTCTCATCTAATTGCCCTTGGCAAATTCCCCTCGGGGGGAATCCCCACTGCCATTTTAAGTGCCTCTCCATTAATCTGATAACTGTAAACTTTCTGAGATCAACCCTTGAAGGGCCGAGGGAGTCAACAACGATGGAAAATTCAGGAGCACATCTTGCCCAGAATGCTTTGCAATCATTTGTAATTTCCTGTGCACAACCCAGCATGGCAGAACAAGCGATATAGAGGTGTAAGTTAACAAACAATATTTTGAGAATTTAGACTTATTTATGAAATGAACTCATCCCCCAATGTCCCCCAAAATTGTTAAACCCCATCTCCAACAAAGCCCATTATCTTAAAGCCCCAACACTGTAACAATGTAAACAATGTCTCTGTCCTTTTCAACACACCTTAAAAGAACTAACAAGAATGCATTTTACTACTGTTGAACAATGGCACTTTGCTAGCTATGAGCTAGCTGTTCATATCCTTTGCTCCCTCCCGCTCACTACACTCTGCCAAGGAGCGGCGCCTGATGCTGCCACCACAGCAAGGCCCTACGTCACTAGCCAGACTCTTCTCTTCTGTGGTTCCTCGGTGGTGGAACGAGTTACCAAACTCCATTCGATCCGCAGAGTCCCTCTCAATCATTAAGAAAAGGCTAAAGACCCTGCTCTTTAGTGAACACCTTCTCACCTGATGGACTGTATAATCTTAAAAATATATATATATATATATTTTTCTGCTTCTATGCACTCTATGCATTGCCTCTATGCACTGCCTCGTAGCACCTATGTCCTGTCGGACCAGAACTTAGCTTTATGGCACTTACTCTCGTTCTTTCCTGACTAGATCCTTGCTTGTGTTGTTTTAAAATCTCATATGTACATCGCTTTGGATAAAAGCGTCTGCCAAATGGGAAATTGTAAATTGTAACTGTGTTGAATGATTGCTGGATTGAGTATTGACCGGGTATCTTGGATGAAATTGTGTGTTTTTTATGCTGTCCAACAAATTAGTTCATTGAGGACATTTAAGTTTTCTAATCAAGGCCGAGGATTGAGAACCACTGATCTACTGATCACTATGGCTGGATGGCACCAGCCATAGTGAGATGATCAGGGAGAAATTAATCTCCATTCACTTGTCAGCAGTGTGGGTGCGCTCAACTGGTGTTTCCCCCGACACCACAGCAGGTTAGGGTACTGTGTACATTAGGTCATTAAGAATGTGACTCCAGGTCATGACCAAACTTGCTCTTACTTCCTCCTAACTTTCCTCTTGCACTACACTAATACCTTAAAATAAAAATGGCCAGGAGGGGACTTACTCTTGTTTTTGTCTTGGCTCCTCCTCTGTTGCTGCAGGAGACTGCCACAGCCCTTCAGCACGGTCTTCAGTGCACGCAGACCCCAGTCGTAGTGCTGCTGGGGAGTCAACAGCTCCCTGGACACACACATACACACACACATATTCACACATTGTCAGTTGGCCGTGGCTGTAGTACTAAGAGGTGGGAGGTAGAGGCTACACACACAAATCAATAGACTGTGGTGGCAGTATAGATAAATTAAAATGAATGCACCCACAACACGTTGCAGTTTGAAAACCTAAACAACTGCACATAGTTACATACAGTGAACCCCACAGGCAAAAAAGACCAGGCAGACAGACGCACACTCTCATGTACACACATAATTACTTGACTAAGGTAATAGGTTTACAGGTATATGCTAATAAATCTCTCACCCACGCTCCCTCCAACCTGAACCCTGACCCAAACACACACACTTGATACAAATAAAAGTTCCTACAGTTCCTACCTGGCCAGGTTGAAGATGGCAACAAGTTTGCGTCCCAGTATCTCTCCATCTTTGAAGCCCTCGGAGTAGAGGATGACCTCAGCTATGAGCTCGTTGTCCGGCCTGCTCATAGCTACAGGCCTGAACAGCTGCTTCAGGTTGTCTGGCAGCTTCTGTCTCCCTCCGTAGCCTTTCCCCGCCGGGTTCAGCGTGATGAACACTCCAGAGTTTGGGTCCAGCTCCACCTGGAGGAGGGCGATAAGGAGGGAAATGTGTATATAAAATGTGTTATGTGATAGCCTGATTTAAGTGTTGATTGATTGGTTGGTTGATTACTCTCCCACAATGGATGGATGGATGGATGATTGATTGATTTTTTTGACTGACTGATTTGATACTGAGGCAAGGACAGATGGTGGAGGCAGAAGGCAACTGAAAATGTGTCAGCAGAAATTAGTTTGCACTGCGTGTGTATTTAAGTGAGTATGTATACACAAGTGACTGACTTAAACAGGAGAACAGAATGAGAAATTGAGTTAGAGGGACAAAAGGACAGAAAGAAAGCATGAGAAAAAGAGTGAGTGATTGTCTACTGAGCATCACTGCAAACGTCAGTGCATGCTGACCTCTTTCCCCAGCAGTTCACAGGTGTGTTTGTGGTGTTTGAGGGAGTCTTGGATGGCCTGGATCTGCATGGAGACGGCAGACAGCACCGTCTCCTCTAAGCGGTTAAACTCATCGAAGCAGCCCCATGCTCCACACTTCACCAAGCCCACAAAGATACGGCCCATAGACTTCACATCAATACCCTGGAAAACAGATAGATGCATGACACAGAAAACAGATAGACATAGTCATCAACAACTCAACACAGTTTGTGTTCTCAGTCAGGATTGTCCTCGATGACCTTCTTGTTCTGTGTGTGCTTGCTTATGTGTGTGTGTGGTCGCAAGTTGAATGATCAGAACTCAAGACCAAGACACTGCTCAGTGTGTGTCTCTGTACTTGCACATGTATTATGTGTATGTGTAACAAGGATGTAATCAAGACTACAAAATGTCATAAGTATTAGGGGGAAAACAGCAATCTCCAGTATAGATTACAGAAATGAATATGAGTGCTGTGTAGAAAACCATTCCAGAAAACACAAATGCCTCCATATGTCTATTTCAGCCATTACCCCGGTTTTTCTCTCACCTTTTCTCTAAAGAATAAAGAATGATAAACTTTGGTGTTTTTTTTGTTTTACTTTTTTGCCAAAATGGGTATATAGTCTTACACTTTAATGGATATTCAACCCCTCAAAATCCTTTATACCTCATCGCAGTTGAACACCAGCACTTGACGTCCGAACAGCCCCCCCAGGGCTTTGACCGACTCAGTCTTGCCTGTGCCAGCTGGCCCGTAGGGGTTCCCCCCAAGCCCCATCTTCATGGCCTGGGTCAGAGTCAGGTAGCACTTATCAGTCAATGGTGTGTGCACCAGCTTAGCCGCATTCCCCTAGGAGACAGGAGAGAGAGACAGGAGAGTGCAGGGCAGATAGAGGGACAGAGGAGTGAAGGAAATGGAGAGAGAAGGACAGAGAGACGTGAAGAGGAAGAGAGGGATGGAGGGGCGGAAGACAGGGAGAGAGAAGCAAGCGGAAGAGAAAGGAAAAGACAGGAGATGGGTAAGGAGGAGAAAGAGGGAAGGAAAAATAAATAGAGGGCAGGCAAGTGTTTTGCAAAGGAACTGCAGCAGGGAAATACAGCAAGACATATTCAGTACCCCAATAAACAGCTCCTCATCTCTGCATCAACAGTGCCCCCCAGTGGTAAAAAATAAGAAATTCAAGTAAATTCTAGGAACGTCAAGAATGTTTTTGGTGAAGCAATGTATGATTCACAATAAAGCGCTTTCTCTCACATTTTTAAGAGCATTTAAGACCACATGGCATTACAGTTCTATTGAAACCTATGCATCTTCAATTATTTTAGGCCATGCGGCAATAATAATTGTGTATTGTCCAGATCAGTGTTCAGATTGATTACTCTGTGTGTGTGTGCAGACACATACATTACATTACAGGTGTTATACATGTACCTGAATTGCAAAACAACTATGTGTATTTGGGAGTGTTTGTCTGGTCCCCTGTGAAAGAGGTGTGTGTATCTGCACGCTTACACACCTGGTATTCATATGTGTAGCTGAATTGTGCATCGACCATATGTATATTGCAGCATTTGTCTGGTCCCATGTAGAAGCGGAGCTGCTTCCTCCAGGCCCAGGCATCGGTACTGCTGACTCCAGTCTGGCTCAGCTGTTTCACCACACTGATGTTATGGATGATGTCCAGGATCAAGGCCTTCAGCTTCAGCTGCAGGACACTGGACTCTATATATGCACACACACACAGGATAGCATGGTTGGAAAGATAATACAAACACCAAATTAAAATTTCATCATAAAGAGAATCATCCCTTCGAATGCCATATACAGTATTTGAGATGGGAAAATAATATTCACCATATGGCAAAAACAGAAGAAAAGAAGCACACAGGGCCACATAATATACAAAGTATGGTTGCATTCCAAAAGACTAAACACAAACTTCTATATTATAGTGTATATTATAGTGTATAGTGTACAGTATATAGCAACTCTATAGTCCTGTTGGTTCAGTGGCTTAAGGCGCACTCACATATTCACACCATATGTTCAAATTCAGCTCATGACCTTTGTCACATGTAATTCTCTCTCTCGTTCCTTAACCAGCTACATTAAAGATAACCTTTATTAATCTTTACTTAAAAAAGTAGAAAAGAGTACCCTACATTATCAGAGTGTTCTGTCTCTGAGCCAGAGAGCACAGCCACCCAGGTTTTATGTGGCCATCTATTAACCCCGGTCATTAGATGAGCCGGCAAGCTACTCCTTTAGCTGCTTTGCTTTGATTAGATGAGAGGCTTTAAAAGCGCAAGCCACACTGTTCCAGAGCACTAACAGGAAGACTACTTACAATAGCAATTGCTCTTATGCCACCATTAAAAAAGAAAATCAAAGCAGCTCTTGATGGTTTTAAGGCAAGGTTATTTATATTCTGAAACCATAGAAAACATTAAGTGTGTGCTAGTGATTCCACTCTGCCTGGACAGACACTCTTGATAAGTGTCTCTTCAACAATGGGTTAAGAGCTAAGAATGTCTATTACCATTGATTGGCCCTTCCTTGGATGAGTTTGCATGTACTATTTCTGCTTGGGTACCTTGCCCACAGACAACAGAGACAGCCAACCAGGCCCTGTGTCTCACACAAGATATACATCAGTGAGGTTAGCCATTACTAGCCTCAGCAGAGTAAAAATGACCCTGCCAGATGTACACTATCCTTCAGTCTTGTCTCTGAGCCAAAGAGCAGATAGCTCCCACTCCCCTGCCAGGTTTTATGGTCCATCTATTTAGACTGGGTCATTAGATTATCCTTCCAGCTATTACTTTAGCGGCTTTAATCAGTACTGCCACTCTGCAGCCTGCCCGGTTGTTTTAAGGGAGCCAGTTATTTAGTGAAATGTTATCATGGAAATCAGCATTTTTTCAAGTGCGGACAATAACATAATACCATAACACTGTCATGTTGAAATGTCTAAGATTCTAAAACTGTAAAAAAAAAAAAAAAAAAGGTATAAAATCACAAGGTACAAGGCAAAAAAGGCAGGAACTACTGTAGCTGGCAAAGAAAACTGGGCTCCAGTAGTAGTAATTTGCTGCAATACTCTCATTGAAACGAGCATTGTTTCATACTGCCATTTGCATTTGACTTAGAAATTTGGAATTTGGCAGCAATGTCCTGTGAAATGATGCCACTGCCAGGGTTATAGAGGAGCTTTCAATCTCATGCATGAATCAGAAACCAAATAAATGATCCTTTCCCTGGCAATACTATGAAATAAGCTACATACAACAGCTATCTTCTTGTAAGTTTATCTGCCAGATGAGCATTCAAGAATATTGACTTGAATTCAAATGTCCCTTTTATCCATCCAAGTTCTGTGGAACTAGTCCTCTGCCAGGTTTTATGTAGCCATTTATTTAGCCCCAGGTCATTAGACTAGCCTGCCAGCTATTACTTTAGCAGCTTTAATAAGCGCTGCCCTTCTGCAGCCTCTTGTGTCTGGCTGGCTATCAAGGGAGTCGCACAAGAGCAGTCATTCAGTGTTAATCTCTCTGCGCTCAATAACAACCCAGATTCTGATCAGAGCTCAATCATTAACAACACAAGAGGGAGTCAGACGGTAGAATGAAGTGTAAGTGTCGAGGATCAAGTGTTTATATGAGCAGTCACTTGGAGAGATTAATATTATCAGGGACCTGATCAGGAACCAAAAAAGCAGGAAAAAAAAACAAATCAGGAAAAGTCAGATATTGCATTTATATTAATAGGACTTTAAGGACAAAAAGAAGAACTAAAACAGAAAAAATAAAAAACAGCCACATTTAGTATGCCACCAAAAATTCTGAACATTTAATAACCTCTAGGCAAGAAACACCACACAGAGAATGGGACTCTTTCTCTCAGTATCTTCCGTCTGGCTGGGTATTAGTCTCGCATCAGAAGTTGCTTTATCCTCTCAATGCTGAATGACAGCCCAGATTACAATCAGAGCTTAGTCACTAACAACACAGGAGGGAGATATGCTTTAGAAGAAAGTTAAAAAGATGAGGTGTAAGTGTTGAGTATGCACTAAGTGTGTGTGTGTGTGTGTGTGTGTGTGTGTGTGTGTGTGTGTGCGTGCGTGCGTGCGTGCGTGCGTGCGAGCGAGAGAGAGAGAGAGAGAACATGTGTGAGTGCACAGCCTGTGACCCCATCTGTATTGGTGCAGACTGTATTGGTACTGATATACAAACCTACACAAACACACATCTACAACTGTGCATTCAAACAGACAGAGAGATGTGGACACATATACATCACCTACACACGCATGCACACACAAATATGTACAACACAAACACCCGTAGACACAGGTGGTACTACCTGCGTTGGTGTGGTCGTCAGAGCTGGTGTCTACTGTAGTGTAGTGTTCTAGTTTGGCATTGAGCTCCACCTCCAGCTGCTGTAGATTCTGTTCTCTTAAAGCTCTTTCCATATCTTCAGTAAACTGGATCTGCTCTGCCAGGCACAGGATCTACACAGACAGGTCATACAGGAATTTAGTTAGTGTTAAATCAATAAAGTATCAAAGCAACCAATTTGTGCCAAGGGTTTCATTCCAAAAGACCATATCCATTTTAGAAATGGATATCCATCAGGGAATATTTTAAAACCACAGATGATTGTATCCTCAAAAACATACATATTTTATGCACAAAGTGAGCATGTGTGTGCATGTGTGCATGTGTGTGTGTATACCTGTGATGGGTAGCGTGAGGGGTCCACCTCCCCTTTCTTCCCTGCTGACACACACTCATAGAGCAGGTGCTTCAGAGTCTCCTTCATCTCCGCAGACAGCTCACTCAGCCACACCTAGAGAAGAGAAATGCGCACGCACACACACACACACACAGTTACCAATACTTTATCTAAGTCATCAAATAAATACAATATGCCCCCCTTCCCACACACACCTAAATCTTCAATAATGTGAACATACATCCAACACACAGCACACATACTGTACATTCACACGCAACTCTGTGTCATCTTTACCTCCACATTGTTGGAGATTCGTATGAGGTTTCTGAGTGGCACCATCTCTCCCTCG
>NW_027279827.1:0-34615 GCF_046629955.1 Centroberyx affinis | reverse complement strand
TAGACTAATCTCAGTTCCTCTTCAGCCTGCTTGCCCTTTCCTTTTTTATCTGAACCTCAATACTTGTGGTGTCCCTTCCATGATTAATAGTTTCTATACACCAAAAATACCATCAAAAGTGAGCTAACAGTGAGCTTAGAGCTTTGTGCTTCTTATTGTCACCTTGAATATAATATGGATTTCACAGCAAAGGTGGCAGAAAAAGAGAATGTTTTTGATTATGGGTGTTTCATGGCCTCCATGTTCAACCATTTTACAACAACCTCAAATATAATCAACAATAGTTCACTCTTAATACTTACTGTAGGCCTACTGTACTAACTGGTTTTTGTCTTAATGATGGCATGGACATGATCTACAAGGTTTGGGCAAGATTTGATGGCCCTACAAATGTAAAATTCAATTAGGTTAGATTAGGTTTAAAATCCTGGTGGATCACTGTCTAATAACGGTGACAATGCCTCAAAGATTACCTATATTGTTTAGATTGTGTCATAACATCAACAACCACATAAAAACTTTCTATTCAGGTAAACAACAGGTTTCAATGAGCTGTTAAGATAAGATCAAGGTGAGTTTCTGACACTGATGTCACTAGTAGGAAGTAACTTCTTACCTGCGATAGATAGGGACAAGTATAACGTCAGAGTCAAAACCAGCCAAGCCAACACCTGGGAGGGGCACCTGGGGTTTCTTGGAAGACAACAGTCAAATTAGGTATTTGTTGACATGGTTACACAGGCAACCAGGGTGCACACACAGAGACATTTATAAACACATTTAGGCAGGCAGCCAAACAGGAACGCACAAACACTCTCTCTCTCTCTTATTATTATTATATTATAGGCTTCCTATTTTGTCTTCTATTAGGTATAGCTAGCTAACCCCCCCCCCCCCCCCCTCTCTCTCTCTCTCTCACACACACACACACACACTCACACACACTGACATAGTTGCTTACCTGACTTTACAGAAGCACATTAACCATTTTGAACACACACTCTTAGTTCAACCCTCAGTAAATTACATCACGACAAAAGCAATACTTTTAAACTGTCTTTTCTGCTCTCAGAGACAGTTAATAGGTTAGGTTAAAAGGTTAATTGGTTAATAGGTCTGTAGAGCCATACAGCCCCTACTGGCTGAGCATCAAATCTGCCTGAGGTTTCTCTCCTGTGTCACCCACAGTCTTTCTTTCTAATGGTGAAAGGACTGCCAACTGTCTCAAGGTTCTGTCTCCTCAAGGTTTGAGTGCTGTTTGGACTAAAGCAGGAACAAGGAATCTCAATTCTTCTCAATATCATAATCCTTTGAGATACTTTGGGTCAACTTTGATTTCAAACATTTTTAGGACAAGGACCTTAACCCAGGCAGTGTTAGTGCTGTTGAGCTATACAGGATCATAAAGTTAAAGTCTTACTTCTGAGGTTACGTCCCAAACTATGTGATACTAAGGCTCCACCTCCTTGGGAATAATGTTGTCACCTTGCAAAACTTTCAGTCAACCAATCTATAAAGGATTACTTCAGAAGTGGTATGATTTAACACTATCACAGTAGCAACCAATCAATATATAACTAAACATTCTGGGGAGAACCCAGCTGTATTGCTGTCTGCAATGTTGAAACCAGCATCTTTGAATAAAAATTCTAGACACAGAAAAATAAAAGGTAGAAAGAACTTTTCTGGTTCTTTCCTGGTAATCTTTTGTGGTTGACTTACAGTTAGACCGAGTTTTGGTTCTAGTGTTATGGTGAAATTTGTACTGACGGGGCCTGTGACTCAGAAAGCTGGAATGTTCAACAAAACTACCACTGAAATGCACAACATTGATCTCTTCTCCATAGTAACAACATGGATCATACAGACGTTTATTTCCATGACTAAATTCCTGATTGTTCTATAGCAGCCATCCTACGTGCACCACCTAATGACCCAATGACCATTTCAAAATGCTGACTTGAACAAGATTGCTCAACCTTTTCATTCTGAGTCTGCTTTTCCTGTCATGCTGTTTCACTCCCCATGACATAATCTCTTACTCTACATGAAACCAGTGCAGATGTAGGCGTGCTGGCAAGAAAAACCAAATACTTTAGGCGTGAGCCATAACATCAGTAAACAGCAGTGCCACAATCTCAAAAGCTTAATGACATAATAGCAAACGTGAGCTGTACTTACAGAAAACACAGCAGTTTACTCCTTGACACCTGTTGAAAAGATAGACAAGGTTGTCACTGTGATGGACTGGATCGAGGACATAATCATTTGATTTTCCTTACATTTCATTTCATTTCATAGCGCTTGAATCAGTGTACTCAACAGGCTGGAATCTGTTGGCATGACAAGTTCATTATAAAACAATCCTGCAGCAATGTTAAATGACTTGTGATAGCAGACAGATTGAATAAGCAACAATCATCTGTTCCTGTTGTATTGGATTTAATCAGTGAGAGATTTGCTCGAAGTTAGCAGTTGGGATGATGAGCAGGTAGATTGTTGTTTCTCACATTTTCCTTAAGTCTAAACCCTAGTCATGACCTATGACCTTTAAAACAGAAAATAGTAGTTACTGCTGTTTTGCCTTTGTAGGGCTGTAACAGCCATTCCCCTTTCGCTTCCTCTCAAGCCACCCCTGATTTGAATGTAGCACTGTCTATTTGCAAAGCCAGTAGGGAAAGCTACATGTTCTCTTTTTTTATTGATATACTACCAGAATTACCTAAAAATACATTCCCTACTCCCAACCTCCCAGCTCTTGACACTGCCACCACTCGTAGAGCACTTACCATAGCACATGACCCCAGCCAACCCATGCTTCACCCTACTCCCATCTGTCTGGAGATACAGATCCCTGATCTGTAAAACAGGCACGCTTCAGCAAGAGCTTTGTGCCCTCTGCCATTACTGCCCTATATATCTATAACGGACTTATGCTCTTTGTGAATGTTTTCTTGTGACCCCCCTCTGTAGGGCTATGTTGTCTTGGTGACTGGCTCTATGTCCCCCTATGTCTCTGTATTTGCTGGATGTAGTTTTAAATTTTTTGTATGTGTACAGCCTGTGGAAACAAATTTCCTCTAAGAGGACAATAAATAATCTATTTAAATCAGCTCATACAGGAACATGTTCTCTTTTGAATTCACATACAAACAAAAATTAAAAGGAAGAGAAATTAAAAATATCTTGCGGGCCCTCCACATTCAGTGTCAGTAAGTAAGTAAATAAAGTAAGTAAAGAATAGGAAAATGATCTAATAGTCTTCCTGAAGGACAACACCCAAAGAGTTCCCACCAAACACCAGGTTGGAGGAAAGTCCCTCTATATTCCCAACAGTATGAGGGAAGGCTGTAGCATAGAGGCTGACAGTGACATCTGTCTGAGGTTATCACCAGTTTCTATGAAATGGTCTACACCTTGACTTCTTTAACTGTGATTCAGAGCACAAAATGGCGTACCTTTTCTAGTGGGTCCTCACATGATGTATTCTCACGTTGTGTGGGTGTCAGCGTGAGAATACATCTCTCCTCTGGAACACAGGCTTAAATGATTTTTAAGAACCCATGACTCATTGTGCATACAGGGAGAAGTCATGGAGACAGTCTGAGAATTAATCATTTGTCACTATGAAATAGACCGTTCCCTGGTTTCATAGACTAAGGGCCAATACTGAAAGTATCAGCTTTAAAGCATCAGTATGTTAGTTTAAATTAGTGTATCAGTGTGAAAAAAAAGTGTAAAAACTCCTTTCCTTTTAAATTTATGACACACTGAAATAAAGTGGAGTGAAGAGGCAGATGAGTGACTGACTGTTTAAACTGTTAAAAATAAAAAAGAAGAAGAAGGAGGAGACTGACCGACTGCCTAACCGACCTGGCTAGCACACCGTGGGAAAAGGAATGTTAATGCAAAAGAAGGTTTCCGGGGAAACACCATTAGTATAAGCCAAATGAGTGAAAACATAGTTTCCAGACACCAAATCTGAGGAAATCCCCAGGGGCAACATAGTAATCTAATTACTGTACATGTTGTGCTGTGTATCAGGAAAAGTGATTTCAGAGGAACAGATGTTGTCTGAGTATCATACTGTATCAAGTGCACTAACACTTTAGGTGGGGTGGTGGGTCTGCATGATTGGAGTGAGTGACCCTACGTTGACTTTAAAAACTCCACCAGTTAACACGGATGTGTTGTGGCAGCACAGCGTTGTTGTAACTAAGAGATTTGCTTAACAAAATATTACATCCATGCGTTGAAAATCCGCGCTACATGCTGGCAGTGAATATCAGCCATGCTTCTATCCATCGACTTCTACTCTTCTACTGTATTACTACTGCCATTATTTTTGTTCATTAGCCACACTATTATGCTGTGTCCATGTGCTGGTGGGAAAGTCCAACACCTGGTACTTCCAAGTTGGCTGCTAAACAGCATTGCATTCACGTGCCATTTTGTTGGAAAATCAAACCCAGAAGACAAACGGTATAAACAAATATAAACCGTTACAGAGGCTGCAGCTTTGCACGTTTGGAGATGATGTTCAGCGTCGGCAGAGGTTTGCGCTAGTTAGTTACTGTGGAGGCACTAGACTTACTTGACACCACATGTACCCCTGGATGTAGGACTTCTGGGTAAAATTAATAATTTGCAATAATGATTTAAGATCATTAAGGCAGTTTATGGAGAAAGAGCGGTTAAACTGAGACTGCATTTAGACATGCCCTCAAATTTGTTTGCTTGTCATGGGTTTCCCGATTTCATGTGGTTCAGCAAAGTTAAAACATAAGTATGGTATCAGTACTATGATTTACGCTCATTTTTTGGTGGCTATAGTTTTGACATCCCTTTTACACAATAGTGAGAGATATGTGGGAGAAAGATTTACTTGGTAATATGTCATTGTAGTTAAGGGATATACTGTTACATAGAATGATTCACATATTTTTGTGGTTAAGGTGATTAGACCCCTACATGTCCAGCTATGTGGTATACAAGGCATACGAGTCACACTGACTATTTGCAATTATTTGAGACCGTAAAAAAAACAGTGAGACTGAATTGAGCCCTCATTTAAAGTAAGCTGTGCTGCTGATCATCAAGTAAGTGGGATCTCCCTTTGCAGTCTGTGCAAGTGTCTGACTCACAAGGGGATTTGCAAGAGTAGCTGTTTACTGAAGAATGAAGAGAACAAAGGAGAGAGAATGATGTTGCACAAAGAGAGAAACAGAGGGTTAGACTGAGAGAATTGCAAAAGAGAAAACATGAGTTTTCCATGACTAAGTGTGCTATGAATTAAAGGTCTACGTGAAGAAAGTTTAAGTGGTTGCTTTCTTTAGTGACATACTGTTTTTTATCAATCTATTTATAGTTATAGTACTGATAAGACGTTAAACAAATAGGCCGTAGTTAGTGCAGATTGGGGATTCCCACATTATGTAACATGAACAATGTACTAGTCATCTGCCCTACTGTGCTCTGCTCAGTAGTGTCAAGGCAGGAAATGAAAGCATATTGTTTTGCTTTGGCAAGCAGTGACAGATACAAAACCAAATACGTACGACATTCCCATGTGCCTCAGGCAAGTTTCATGTCTTCATAATGTTGGAGCTATTTGCTGCTTACTGTTTCCCACAGTGGTTAAAGAAGAAAAGAGGTGTAAAACATTTTGCGGGGTGAAACTGTTCATTCAAGGCAAGGTGAGAGACTTGTGGCAGTGGAGGTGTATTTGGTAGGGTAATTTGGTATTGTAGGCCTACAGTACCAGCTTCACTTTCTTCAAGCCAAAACCAAAACATGAGCAGACACTTTTCTCTTTCAGTGATTTTGAGCATTCAGTTTCCACATATGGTTGGTTACTTGTGGTTACACTTGGGTACGTGTAGTGTTGCACATGCAAAATCGGGGACCCCGATCGTGCCCATACAGAACAGAAAATAATGTGACAGTTACTTTCATAATCACAAGTAAGGCTTAAAAAAATTCTGGGCCACTTCTAGAATCCCTCCAGCCATCCACAGAAAGAAACTGTTTCAATTCTGATCACTCAGCAATGATATCCTTTAAATGAAACAACCACCTATGAAGTCAACACTAACTCATTCTCATAGTGGTGATTTATAGAATTCACACATCCATGGAGCAGACACTGACACACAGTTGCAGCACACACACACTCTTGCCCAAATATTCTCTCTCTCTTCTTCCTCTGCTCATTGGTTTGTGCTCTCTATTTCTCTCTTAGACAAACACACAAGCACATGCTCAGAATCAAGCAAGTGCCTGTGCTTTTTTATTCATGAGCAGGCAGTTGCACATTGTGAGACAGCCGATTTTGCAGAGAACAAATAGACTTTGTGATAAGGATGCGCAGGCTTATCTGATGTCAGCAGCGCAGTTCACTTCACTTATAAATTTAAACCTTACATGACATTTATTTTCAGTTTTTCATCTATTCAAATAATTGCAGATAGTTGTTCAGTGGTGTGCTGCATGCCGCAGTAATAAAGTAATAAACAGCACAGGCACTTGAAACCATGCTTCTCCCCTCTTCCTGTAAAGACTGTTTACGATAGCTAAGACAGTTTCAGTTTGTCTCTCTGTCGTGTGAGTGTATGAGAGAGAATGTGTAAGCTATGTTTAAACTTGCTGTTGTAGTTCTTGCATACAGAAATAGAAATTGCATTTATGCATGAAAGACAAACAATGAATTAAAAACAATATTGTTAAGCAAATAATAACTTACATAGCCATAACAACACCATGTATTATTTTCAGTGAGACAGTGAGAGGACAAAAGAAGAAAAATTGAGCTCTACTCTTACCATCATGCGCTCTCTCTCTGTATCTCAGACTGAACTCTGAATGAAGTTTTTTAAAGTTTTTTGTTTTGTTGCGTGAGGAGGTGGAGTGGAGGTGGAGTTTTTCTTCTTGTAAAGCACGTGTAAGTACGTGTATGTGTGTGTGTGTGTGTGTGAGTCATTTGGGAGTATGGAGACGTCATACAACAGAGGTCAGAAAGAAAAACACTTCCCTGTTTTCAGCTGACATTTTGGCATGCGTTTTCTAAAGAATGGGATAGATAAGAGGGGAAGAGGCGTTTACCAGCGCAAAAACAACAGTGTTGGCTTCCGCAATATTCTTCTAGTGTGATTGCTTTTTGGCATAATTTGTTTGGAATAACTCACAGTGAATGGTATTAGAGAGAGAGAGAGAGAGAGAGAGAGAGAGAGAGAGAGAGAGAGAGAGAGAGGGAGAAGAGCTATGATACGATATAATATGATACAAATCTCTGCTGCCATTCTTTGGTTTGTTCACCACATGTGTAAATGCCTGAATTGAATTGAATTGTTGTGAAATGGCTTTTGATTACATTGTTGTTAGAATTGTTGATATTGTTGATATTGAGGTATTTACAGTTGAAGCACTGTATTCTCTTTCCTGTCATGCCAATAAAGCTGATTTGAATTTGAGAGAGAGAGCGAGAGAGAGAGAGAGAGAGAGAGAGACAGAGAGAGACAGAGACAGAGACAGAGACAGAGACAGAGACAGAGAGGCTGTGTTGGTGTGTGTGTGTGAGAGAGTGTGTGTTGGGTTAAGAGAGGGGGATGTCATGATTATAGACAGCAGAGGGAGCAGAGAGAGCATGAAGCAATGGCTGTCCCCTCCGGCTGTGGGAACGCTCTGTGCTGGTGTCAAAGAGGAAACTACAGTTTGGAGTTAACCTAATGCAAATTTAATGAGCAGATCAATCACTACTACAGCACTTACCTTGCTGTAGAGTAAACCACAAAGAAGGGAATGTTCCCTGCTCACTTACCAGGCTATAGTGTGCAACTGTTCTAACTAGTTAGAACCTGAATGAGGAAAAAGCATAGAAATGACAGGCAGTTAGAAGTGGGCTAGCATTCAGAAAAGCTTTATTTTAAAACTTTACTCCTGATATCAATTGTGAGTATAAACATTTAGATTCTTGAAGATTATGTCTTGCTGATTTAAAAATGACCTTGTTGCAACTTGTCACACCCTACCTTAAGTCTAAAAAGGGTTTCATTTTTGCATATGTTGCATACTGGCAAGACACTTCGCAGAAAACTAAACAAGTCAGCCAATATTCACAGAAACCATATGGGAGAAGTAGTACCGAGGGGTTTCCTTAATCACTGAGAAAAACCCTTGGTTTCCACTCTGGATTAGATTTTCCTGACACCTGGTGAGTCTTAAAATATTATTTATTTGAGAAGAAGATCTATTCTTCATATTCATAACTTAAAAAAAAAAAAAAAAAAAAACATCAACTTGCCCTTGCTACCATAATGAGTCTGTTTCCAAGCTTTGCTTTCTCATTAGTTCTTCAGTCAGTTGAAAACTTACCACACCCCTGATGGTTTTGTGTGTGTGTGTGTGTGTGTGTCTGTGTGTGTGTGTCAACCCTGGGTGTACACATGTTATTGTGGTCTTGTGGTCTCTGTGTTATAGTTACAGGTGGTGTGTTATTTTCGCAAGAATTGTTTTGGTCGTAACACATCTAAAGCTATACTTCCATCTACAGTTTCACACACTCAAACTTCCTTTCACAGGTCACTTTCACTTTGAAGCCATGCCATCCCTGTGTTGCCTATAATAACCATAAACTTTAGGGAAGAGACATGAGGAAAACCTGGGAATTTTAGAGACTTAAACTTTCTTCAGAATGTATGTATTATCTCATGTATGTACTTCTCTGGTGAAGTACAGGCATACACCTCTTACTGATGTGGAGCTACACATGGTATAAGTAGAGGTGATATGTATGATGTGAAATGGAGCTTATGCTACTGGTGATATCTGGTAGCCTAACTGATAAAGTTTTATGTATTGCATGACAGGATGATGCCTGGATACCTAGGATGTTGGATCATGGGGCATCCTCTGAATATCTTCATTTAGACATAACACACACACACACACACACATAGACACACACACATATGGCCATGATTAGGAGGTGAACAGGCATTCACCCGGCAGTGAGTGGGAGGAAAGGCTCTGAGATCATAACCACAGGTCCAAAAGATGTCAAAAGAATAACAAAGAAATCACTTCTCTTCAATTTAGGGGATTTTGAGACCCAATGGAGGTCTCACTTTCGCTAGGATTCTCCTGGCTTTCCTCTCTTACAGTATCTGAAAAAAATAAGTCTTCTAAAAGACTCCTGTCCTAAAGCCAATGTATCTCTGACAAGGACAATATGAAATACTGCATGATATTGCAAGCATCATGTAGTCTACTGTCTATGAGCTGGGTCTGTGTCATCTTTTAAATCCCTGCTTAAAACCCCCAAAGATCCCAGACCCTCACCCTCACTCCCATCTAACCTGCACAATAACTTGGACCCTGGACCCCAGACTTTTGCCTGATTTTATTATCTCTGTTTTACTTCCTTGTCTCTGTAAATCACTTTGTAACTTTGTTTTGAAAAGTGCTATATAAATAAAGTTATTATTATTATAAGTTACCTATTGATGTATTATTTCAGCAAGTAGATTTTCATGTTATCTCACTCTGGGGCCTAAAGCATATTGCTACTCTCGTAATGTGGGGCAGTGTGGGTCCCACCAAAAATCGGCCTGTGACCAATTTCAGTTGATAGATAATGGGGCAATAAGTACTGCCCCATAGCACAAAATGACCATAATATAGCTGTGTGTGTGTGTGTGTGTGTGTGTGGGAGGGGGTGATAGGTTTATTGTTCAATAATGATTACCTGGCCAGGTGCTGAGATGTCTGGCTTTCAAAAAACAATTTTCAGCCTGTTCTCTCAAAACAACAACAAAACAAAAAACTCCCCACCCATTGGGATTTCCACAAAATCCCAATGGGTGGGGACCTACTGGCATTTTCAACTCAGTGATGGAGGAGGTGCTACGACCTATGAGCGACTGGCATTGCAAGACATTTGAGCTATGAGGAGATACGTTCATCAATGTTGTTGCAATTCCTCCTGGTCACTGATAGCGGTTGATAAAGGTAATGAATTACTTAAAGCCCCTTACAACAATAAAAGATCTACAATCAACTCCCTCCAGTTGAGTGGGAGGGCAAGGCTTTGTTTGTGTGACAACACGGTCTCCTTCTCTGTAGCCTATATGGTCAGTGACGGAACTGAAACTCTAGTTTAATACCAAGGGAATCCCGGCATGTATGACTGTTGGATTTGAAACTTGGTTCATGTTGTGATTACAGAAATACTTGAGGATGGTGGACTGTCCATTTGCGGAATGCTTTCTCACATTTCAGGATGCTAGCGATTATAAACATGATGTATATTAACATAGCTATGTTTTCATATGTCTTCATTCATCTTGCAAACCCAAATAATTTCCTGACTTCCTGACCTCAGATTTAACTTCAACTTAATTCTCTGAAGTTTACTTGTGAGTTCATATTCATATTATGTTAGGACTGTTGGGATCTTAATGGACAGTAGCCTACACCTTATTCTTATTGAGTATTTGGACTGAATGGCAATCACAAAAGTTCCCAGAAATCAGAATGTGAACAATAGACCTATACAAATCAAACCTGCAGTAGGCTACTTGATACTTTTACTGTCCTATTATTTCCTCCTAAAAATCCCTGACATCATAGCGTCACATGGATTAATCCAATACCAGAGCTTTATCAGTAGAAATCTGTATCTAGCTATATATAACATATAAGTCTTACAGAATTTGAGACTTAGACTTAAATTTAAAAACTTACTCTCACATTAGAACCAAGTTAATGAAAGTAAACTAGTGTCTTGTTATTGTTATACCGAGACCCTACAAGTTGTTGGTCTATTTTGACCCCTAGGTTAAGCAGCACTGGACATGACATTAGCATTAGCTGCCTCGGGGCAGAGTCCATTCTGTCAGTTCTGTTGGTTCATGTTCTATGCTCTTGCCAAAGCGCGCTCTCCGTACCATAGAGATAAAACAATTTGGAAATACTTTTTTTCCTCTCTCTGTCTCTCTCAAGGAGGTTCTCGCACAGCCAGTGCGCATTGGGTAAGTAAACTACGTAGCACTTGTACTTCCGCTGTGATATGTAGTACCAGGCTGCGTCGTTGCTACCTAGTAACTACGCAAGCATTATCTTTGGAGAACACAGACACGACCAACAGATTGATAGCTAGTCATACTGTCTATGGATTAGCAAAGCTTCCGAGTGTACAACATTTAGTGGCAAAAACGGTATGAAACCAAATTTCCCATTAATTAACCAGCATATTGCACTCATGAGAGCTAGCTAATTTACTAGTTAACATTAATTCATACAGAAACTGTGAGCTAGCTAGCTAATTCTGTGTAACTTATTAGCCATTCCATACGTTAGCCCTTTCGTTAACAATGCAACTCAAGGTTGCTAACATTATATTGACCCTTCGCCTGCAGATGCACGAAAAGAGTGGCTAAAATGCACGCGGGTTGGTTAATTTAGCTCATGTAACGTTAAGCTAGTAACACTTTAGCAACGATACCAGCACTGACTGGAATTGCTATAACGTTAGAAAATGCTACAAGGCTAACGTAGCCACTGCCCAACGTTAGCAAACAACTGCACGTTAGTTAGCTGGTTAGTTAAGCTAGCTCCCACTTTGGTTGCTAAGTTTGCTAAAAGCTAATTTAGTATCTGTTTCTGGGTCGGCAAGATCAGAATGCCGAGTTACGTTAACAGTTACGTGTGAAGTTCAAGCTAGCTAGTTAACTTAGCTACAAAGGAAATCCCACTTAGAGTCTTACGGTAGTATTTGATTATGTCTGATGCTTACAGCCTGATTACATTTATTTCTCACTATATTCTAGCTTTCTCAGCATCACTGCAGGAGTCCCAGCTGAAAGATGCCCCCCGGTTCAGACGATGCCCGCAAGAGATTCATTCTAGCCACAACAGGGAACTTCTATGGGCTGAAGCCGTTGTCCTCCCTGGCTGACAGCCCGGAGCTGAACAACTTCCTGGATGATGGAAATGAATTTGTCTTGGCTGTCAGCAGACATGAAAATGACATACACCTGGCAAATAAGGTGACACAAAGTTGAATGCATTAGTGGAAATGCATGTTTGCTGATGCAGAAAGTATTTGCCTTTAGACTAGCAGGGTACAGATCATAACCTTAAAGCAATGGAAATTTCCAACCACAATGTACTATTAATAGCCCACTGATAATTAACCAAACACCTTTGAGAGGAAATGTTGCTCCAGGACATAATTTATTTAGTTTTGATCAGTGAGAATGAATTAAATTATGAACTGACCTCTGGCCAGTGATCCTAAATTGCATTTATATGCAGTTATTTATATGCAATTATATGTAATTTATAAAATCTGTCCTTTGTTACTAGCATGGGTCAAGGGCGTAGTGCATTTGTATATGTGCAAGAAGAAATATATTCTGTCATATCTTGTCTTGACAATGAAAACAATGTCTTTTTAACTCATGATTATATCTGTCTATTTATGTCAGATTGAGGCATCAGGGGACAGCAGAGAGAAGGTGCTGGTGTTCTTCAAGCTGCATCCCACAGTAATCACAGAGGAGAACCTCCACCACAGCCTCCTGGTGTCCTCCATGCTGGAGTCTCCCATCAGCACCCTCTACCAAGCTGTCAGACAGGTGTTTGCCCCTGTGCTGCTCAAGGTGAGACTGTGTAGATTGAGTAAAGAGCCAAAAGCATCCATAGCTGCTTTAAGAAAGACTTAGGCCTAGGTAATAACATTGCAAAGGTTTAAGACTCTCCCCGGTCACACAATAACCTTTACCAGCAAACACAAGGCCATTGTAGTCATTTCAGAAGACACTTGTGGAACTTCTTTGCAGAGGCTAGATTCAAACAAAAGATGCAAAGTATTTTCAATATGAGTGGCCAGAAAACAACACGTTCTTTGGCTACCTAAGTTTAAGGAAGGGAAAACTCTGAGAGAGTTGAAAGTGAGCTAGTGCTGTTGGAACAGTTTTTATTTGCCTCAGAGGATTGCATATAGTGCAAGATGTATCCAAGCCGTTCTGCCTACCTCTGTCTGGCCGGCTACTTTTATAACTGAATTTCACAAAGGCTACGTACACACTGCCGGAATTTGCTAGTGACAACCGAATTGAGTGAATGCGCATATGTATGGTACACGGAAGTCACTCCACTCCTACGATCTCGTGATGGCTGTAAATAATGTCTGTAACGATAGTAACGTTTACTTCAGATCAATATGGTGGCTACCATTGCCTGTATTTTCAGTTTACTTGACACCAGTAACCAGAGGCGTCAATTTATCCATAAGGTCTTAATAAACCGCCACTGACAGCGGTGCCACATTCTCTTTTTTCACCGCATGGACTTGATAGTTTTAACCGCAACATTTGCGCCAAAGACCGCAGAACTGGTAGGAACACCCACAATGTTGAGGAAACAGACTAGATAGAAAATTTGAGAGTCTCATAACACTTACCTCCGTCTCTTTCAAATTAACGATGGTAATGTTACGTAACGTAACAAGTGTTTCACCTTAGGTCACATAACAAAAAGTTCTCCAGTGGGGGGGCTATTGACTGAACAACGTCATGTTAATCTGTGCGAGCCATTCTGGTCCTTGATTTTGATGTTGCCACCCAAGTTTAACCAATTCTGACAAGTCCCACTTGCACACTGACTCCATTTTGCCAATGTTCAAAATATAAATGGATGAAGTAAAGGGAGGAACAGAGAAAGATCATTGGGGCTTCTGTTTTAGGAGGGGTTGTTAAAGCCCCAGTATGCAAGTGTTATGACCATGTAAAATTGGGGCATTTCCTCATTATTTAAACTGATTTATGTTTCCATAATTATTGGATCTCAGTTCTGTGAGTGCAGTAGTACTCAGGAGAGAGATCCAGTATTGCTCTGAGAAGACTAAAATATGAACTTTGGTCTTATACTTATTACTATTTGATATAATATTTTTGTTTTAGCCTACTTATTTTCCACAATTAAAAATTGCATTTCTGCACTGACTCAAGAAAGTACATTAAACATTCACAATTAATAAAGATAATCAGTTTATTTTTCAGTTGAGCATTGAGCCTTTAATAAAAATGTTTATTCATGTTATTTTAATTGTCATGCTTTCATAAACATATTTAAGGTTTGGTAAAAAAGTGACATCACCGGAAAAATGTATCTTGCCGCCACAAACATCCCTTAGCCGGTTACTTTTCCCATCTGGCTAGCTACTCAAAAATTTGTGGAACCCCCTGCAGTTCACCCAATGTGGAATCTGAGGATATCATTAAAATTATGAAAAGTTTAGCATAAGTCTCTACGTCTTGTCTGAAACACATTTGTTGTTGCAATACTGTATATACTTGTGTTAAGGCTTGTTTGAAACAGATTTTCTTGTTATCATACTGTATCTACTCGTGTTAGCACAAGTGTTGAAAATTGTGTGTTTTCTCCTAAATCTTTTGTTGAGGGCTTTTGGGCACCCACATATTGTTGTTGGCAGGGGCAGAGGACAAAACAATTTGGTATGAAACTTGAATAAGTGTCTTTCTTCCCTCGCTCTCAAGGATGAGCGCTGGAGTTCAGCCTTTGACCCTAAGCTGGCAGGCCTGCTGAGTGAGCTGGAGCTGGGCCTGGGCTCAGTGGTCCGTCAGTCTGGAGCACAACACTCAGCCAAGACGGCCCGCAAAGAGGAAGATGTCCTGGGTATGAGTATACACTTTTGCAAGCACTGATGCACGGATACATGCATACACATATATTGTATATGGGTAGTCAGGTTTACACGTGGGTGTAGCTAGAACAGTGGTTATCGACGTGGGGTCCGGGGACCACCAGGGGTCCTTGCGAGGGTTCCAGGGGGTCCCCAGCAAATAAATAAATTGTTAAACATCACCATTATTTCATTTAGAAGTTTACACAATTAGAGAATGTAGAAGAATGACTGTTCTGATCATAGTTTCACTCTTATCTCTCTACCTACAATACAGATAATCATGGAATTCTGGGCAAAATCAGATCTAACAATAAAAATATTTTCAGATTTGGGATCCGAGCTCAGCAAATGGGGGTCTGTGGCCCTAATGCATACTAAATTTGGGGTCCGTGATATGAAAAAGGTTGAGAATCACTGAGCTAGAGGATCATAAGTACATTTACATTTACATTTTACACATTTAGCTGACACTCTTATCCAGACAACTCATGAGTAGATCACCAAAATTACAAGCAGCCGATCGTAAGGAGAGCAAGAGTCAGGGCCATAGCGCCCTGACAATATTCCTTTGACCACAGAAAAATCATGCAAGAGCTCAGGTGAGAGATAGACACTGTTTTCTCAGTAATTGGGGTGTGTAGAGAAGATAAGAGTCATCCTCTAGTAGGGAGGGATTTAACATTATGTATGCTATTTCGTGTTAGGCTTTTATCCAAAGCATCTCACTGTGCCATCAGTGCATACATGGGTGGTTCCAGTGGGAAACTAACCCCTAACCCTGGAATCTGTAGTGACATGCTCCGCCACCTAAGCTATACAAGACTATATTATTACACCCAGTTGTCAATCATTCTCTAAAAGCATGAGATTTATGACTGATTTGTAACTAAGTAATTTGAATTTGCAAAAAAGTTTGGGTTGAGTTGGTTCATCAGAACAAAGAGTATGAACAAGTCAGCTACATAGTAAGAATCTGATTAGAATCAGGGTATAATACTTACACTTTTGACAGTCCTCATATTTTCCGCCTATTCAGGTATCCTGACCCCGAGTGATGAGTTCCAGTACTGGGCAGATCTCTCTGAGTCTGGGGAGAAGAGCAGTGTGAGAGAAAGGGCTGCACACTTCATTGAGCTATTTAAACCCATAGAAAAGGTATGCATGTAAATATGTATCACAGGAGTTACTCAAACCTTTGTTTACAAGGACACTCCAAATGCAAGAAAATCTGTAGAATTATTATGTTATAATATTATATATTTCTTTATTCATTTTTCAAAAGCATTGGAGCGAACAACACATTTCAGACCTAGCTTCGTCAGGCCCGCTTATCATCGATGAGATTTGTCTTTTGAAAAATGAGTAAAAAAATATAATTCAGGAAATTGCTGTCTGATACTTCAAGTGTGTGGAAAAACTGCTACTTTCTTGAATGGACTTTCCTGCTGTTGCCAGCAACTTGATTGTTGCGCACAGCTGTGCACAGGGCACACACACACCTTTGGATCATTTTACAGCTCTTGAAACAATGTTTGATAATAGCTGTAGATGCTGATAATAATTCAAATTGCAGTCAGCGAATTGGCAAAGTAATGCACGAGTTACTTTAAGTGATCAAATGTCACTTGCAGAGCAGAGTATAGATACATTGGATTTAGAAACGAAACTGAACTGAACTGAACTACCAGACCAAACCAACTGTGTCTTCCCTGTGTGTTTACCAGGAGTATGGTGGTCTGGATGGCCTGTCTATGTCTGATGCGGTGGATCTGGTTGAACAGAGCAGAGACATTCTGGATGACGTCTGGAGACAGACTGACTATGAGCCCTATCCAGAGACACGCATGCTCCGACTCATGGATGTTATTGGTGAGATGCACAAACTCAGTCACACACGCATACACAGACACCAAAACCACAAAATGAAAAAGAATTTCCGCTGATGCTGTTATTGAAGTTACAGTGTGCGTCATGGATACATCCTGTTACACATTCCATATAACTATTCTTGTAGTTTACAAATTACACAACTGACACCGAATGCAGGCCTTTTGTTCCTCAGTAGACAAATATACAGAACATTGCTTGTCAGTAGGGATTTTAAGGTATATCAAGCAACTACGGTTCTGAACTGTAAGCCTTTCCCTGTAATACTGTGCCCACGGTATAAATTTATGTTGCGCAACGTGCATATGCACAGCGCCACTACAATGGAGGGTTACCGATCCACAGATCCGCTCATGACAGCCTGGGGAAAAAAATGAAACATTACACTTCAAGTTGCTAGCATCATTTGTAATTTAATATAGATTATTAAACTGCACTAGATTACAAGATTGTTGTGTGTATTTTCCGTCTTTAATGCAAAATAAACTATCCGATGTTGAACTGCAGGGCGCTAGAACATTAACGTTATCTCACTACTCACGCAGCAGTCAATAAAAAACGATTCATTCAAGTAGACTGAAGACCTTTCCCCACATTTAGTTGCTAAAACGCCAGAAACAATAGGAGTTTTACAAAAAAAAACATCATTGCAAACATAATCTAACGTCTTGTTTAGGTGGATAGTGTTGTGCCATAGTATGTTTAATTAAAAGGGGAAAAATAAAAAATACCGTGAAATACAGTATACCGTGGTATTTTGGTAGATACCGTACCGTACTGTGAAATTTCATACCATTACATCCATACTTGTCAGAGACAATAAAATTATTAAATTCTTAACATTGTTGTCATTAATTAGCACTGTCAACTCAGTGCAATTGGTAGGCTACATTGGCTCTAACCTAGAAGAAACTTTGTCCTGCCTCTCTGTCCTGTGAAAGGTTAGGGAAATTCTAATTGTGTGTGCATGTATGTGTGTTTTCTGTGTGTATTTTTGTGTTTGCATGTGCATGACCGTGCCTCTGTCTGTGTGCATTTTTGTGTTGTTTTTGTTTTTTGGGGTATGTGTGTGCCAGGTGGAGTCTTGGGAAGATATGTCCAGAGGAAGCTGAGTGGTCTTAAAATCTTTGAGGAGCCATTTGTTTCTGTGAGAGAGAAGCTGAGAGTGGGTGTTGTCATCTGTGAGCAGTGGGTGGCAGCCTGTGAGCATCTGACTGGACAGGTATGAGGTCAGACTGGGGAAAAGTTTGTAGAAAAATGGTTAAAAAGTTTTTACTCATAGATTTTCTCTAAACTGTGCTGTGTCGTGTGAACTGCTTTCTATCAGAAAATTTAATTTTTCACCTTAACGCCTCACTTGTAGTCAGCCAGAGAGGAATTCCTTGCTGAGGGTTATGCTTCCATCTTGTCTAAAGTGAAAGCTAGGAATAGGTTGATTTTAATACATATTTAAAACATATTTAATTGTTTTTTTTCTTCAGGTGTGGAAGAGACATGCCCCCCATCCCTGGAAGGGAAACAAGCACTGTCCGCAAACCCTTCATTGCCTAGCACAGAGATTGGATGAGGTAAGATTTGGTTCTGATCCAAGGGAGAGGAAACACTGCTGTAGAATATATAGAAGCTTATTAAAGAGTCAATCTTTCTCTTTTTTGATATCACATTAAAGTGCAGTGGTTGGATTGCATTTGATGCTTCAAATAAACTCCTTAGGTGTAAATTTGGCTTGCATTTCCTTGTTCCTGCTGGTTTGTCAGCACAGACCTCACACTATTGGTGGAATTTCCACTTAAAGATCAGGACAAGGAAGGCAGACTGAGCAATCATATGGGCTGATTGATGAAGAGACTCACCTTTTTAGTTGTTTACATGTCATACTGTGAAATTACAGATTCATTTCAGATATTCTTTGTATTGATTTCATACATTTCAAACCTCCAGGCAATAGCCTGGAGTAGTAGCCGCACTTGTCCTAAGTCAACTAGCAATACAAATACTTGCTTATTGTTTGTTTTAGCTCATTTAGGTGCCATATGGGTTGTCACTGAGGATAACACGTGTATTGCCAGAAAGATCAGACAATCACAGAAGAGTAATGGGAAGTCAATTTAGTAGAATTTTCGCTTACCAGACAATCTGATAGGTCCTGATACAATAAACCTTACCAAGATATTTAGATAGTTATTTATAATATAATAGATTATAGTAATAATAATATATGCACACCTAAGATGATATGCACACCTAAAAAATACACCTATAAATATATTAATATATATATTATTATTACTGTTTGGTAGGCTTATCCAGCCAAAGGTAAGCTATTTTATGGTATTAGCTAGTTTTTAGTCAGCTTATCTTGTATACCATCAACGCACTGGCAACAATGTCACATTCAGAAAACATTATTGCCTATATTTCAGTATATTGGATAGAAAGTTAATCAGTATATGTATACTGTGTACCACATTCTTCAGAATCTTCCCATAATTTACATCTGACCACCAGACAAGTGTTTAACACTACAATGCACTATGTAACTAAAGGCACCCATTTTTGTGAAGTATAGCATACGTGATAAGTACCACACTTCACATGACTCCTCCTTCCTCTTTACAATGAATTTCTAATTGACACATTTACAGTTTTATCGTTTCCTTTGTCTATATATATTTATATGTATATATATATATATAAATGGTTTACAATCAAATGTTCTACAATTAAAGGTAGAATTTAGGCATTTCTCTCAACCCTTATCCACAGCATCTTACAGTTAGTGCTATAGTAGAATAAGTCAATATTCCTGAATTTCATGAGCCCAATAATAAAAGAATGGACATACATTAAGTGTATGCATGTGCGCTCTCTCTATGTCTACCAGGTGGTGACTCTGCGTATGGTCCATGAGAAGCTGCTGCGTCTGCTACCAGGAGGAAAACAGCAGGCTCTGACTCCTGATCGCGTGTTTGAACCTTTCTCTGGACTCAACCCTGTGCACTACAACCCATACACTGAGGTAGGGAGGGACTGTGTGTGTGTGTGTGTGTGTGTGTGTGTTTAATCTACGAATGAGCTTCCTCTTGCCTCAACATTCTATATTGCAAACCCTCCACTGAAGTAGGATGGGGAGAGGGAGAAGGTGAGGAATGCAGAGGAGAGCAACGGTTGCTCTGTCTTAAGTTCTTCATTGCATTGCTATTATGCTTGATTGCTTCCAAGATCAACAGTCACTTTCTGTGATTTACCAAACTGCCAAACTGATAGAACAGAACCTTCAAATGATGCTTTGTTAATTGTATTTCACTGAAAGAACAGACTTTGCTAATATTTTGTATGTCTGTGTGTGTGTGTGTGTTGTAGCCTCTTTGGAGAGCAGCAGTGTCCCAGTTTGAGCGCTCCGTGGCTCCGTCAGAGCAGGAGGTGGCTGGCAGACTGAAGAGCTATATTGCCGATGTGCAGGACAATCCACAACAGGTAGTGAAACACACACTTCCGTTCAGTTGAGGTCGACCTAGGACGATGCTGTGTGTGTGTGTGTGCGCGCACATGGGTGTACTTACATGCCTGGGCACGCGTGCCACATGCCTGTTTGTCTGTGTATTTCAGTTTGTCTTTGTTTTTGTTTGTACCTGCGTCTCATTCTGTGTGTGTGTGTTTGTTTATGTCTTTGTGGTTGTGTATGTTTCATAGCTGTTGCAGGTGTTCCAAAAGCACAAGGAGTTGATCAGACGTCCCAACATCAGCAAGGAGCTGCAGTCAGAGAGAGAGACCCTGCTGGCCAGGCTACTGGACTACAACAAGGGTACACCATTCTCTCTCATGTTAGATCGGCTGCTTTTCTCTGTGTGGCAGAGGCAGCGTGACAGTGGGTTATGGCATTCATAGAAAGGAGCATACATCAAATTTGAATGAATTTAATTCATGCCATGTGGGATCATGGTTCAGTGCAGCTGCTGAATGCCTTCACTATTGAATGCATATTCAATAGAATATTCATTGTATGTAAGTGTATAGACCATAGGGACACATTATAAAATAACTATTGTCATAGGTTGTCTCATAAGTAGTATAGCTAAATGCGGCTATAGTTTTTTCCTAGATTGAGTAATTGTGTCTAATTGTCTACGGTTTTTGTTGTCTGCAATTCACAGCTTTATATAGAGAAAGCCAGTGATTTGGTGTTATGACATAGGTTGTTGTTCCCCATCCTTGGCCCCTCTCTGATTCATCCATCTCCTCAGGCCTAAAGATTGACTTTGAGAGTCGTTGCCATGGAGCCCCGGGAGAGAAGTCTGGGCCGCTCATTGGCAGGAACCTCCCTGAGGTGGTCAACAAAATCGTCTGGGTCCGACAGCTCATACACAAGGTAGCTGTGTGTGTGCGTGTGTGTGTGTGTGTACGTGGGTGGGTGTCTCTGAAAGAGAAGTGGTGAGAAGTAACAATATAGGAGACAAAAAAAGGGAAGATAGAGAGGGGGTTGAAGCTATAAACTTATAAACTTGTAAAGTGCTGTTTTCTGACATATTTTAAAATTAAAGGATATTTGTTTATTCTGTATATCTTGTAAGGGTTGCTGTGAAATAACAAAACAAGCACAGATCCTGTACGGACCTACGGCGCATGTTCAATTCCATTCACTGAAGCACTGCGACAGGGTTCAGTTACCTAATTCCACTAACGTTACTTAAATACCACAAGATGACATCACCTACCGTTAAAGTTTATAGGTCAACAAAGACGAGTTGCTGTCTGCAAATCCCTGTTACTGACTGTGGAATGTTAAGTTTCACTTTTGTTTTCACACCAGGCGACTCTGTGGAGAAGTTTCTTTTCTTTCTTTCTTTCTTCTTTCTATCAAAGAGAAGTTACAAATCATCTCCCTGTTAGAAACAAACAAGGACTTACGATCCTACGGTTTCCTTGGTCAAGAGAATGAGTTATTAACTGTCATTTATTTTTACAGGATTGTTCTGCTTTTAAGAAAAATATCCATTCTTATGATTATATACATTTGATTAAATGAATATGAATTGTTTTTATAAGGATTAAAAGAAGGGTGCGTATGGGTTCCTTTGTCTCACTTGTTCCTGTGTTTGTATTCTCACTAAAGGTGGAGGACTCTATCCGCATCGCCGAGGCTCTGCTGTTGGACCTGTCCGCGTTCCGAGGGTTCCTGCGTTTCTGTGACGACCTGCTGGAGGTTCTAAGGGCCTACGAACAGGAACAGTTCGAGGACTGGTCCAGAGATATACTGTCTGGACTGGCCGACCCAAAGTCTGGGATCAGGTTGGATATACCGCACAACACGATCTAAACTAACGAGACATAAAACAAAAGCAGAATTAATTGATTAATTAAAAAAGAATTAATTGACCTACCTCTTTAAATTAAATTATCTGAAAGACTGAGGCTCCTATTCATTTCTAATTGGAGACAACTGTTTTCCTATTTTTTTTTTCGTGTTTCTCATCACATACCTGATTTAGTACCTTGCTCAAGATCACTTTGATAGGAATGGACACTGGTCGGTTAGACTTCATCTCCTGTCTCTTCCCCTCTCTACAGTCTCCAGGCCAGTAACCGTGTGATGGACCTGGACCATGTGGATGGCAGGCTGAAGATCCAGTACTCTGACAGATTGGTCACTCTGCTCAGGGAGGTCAGACAGCTCTCTGCCCTGGGCTTCCCTATCCCGGCCAAGATACAGCAGGCTGCTAATACTGCAGACAAATTCTACAGACAGGCTATTGTCCTGAAACAGGTGAGAATAGAGGTCAAGGCACACACACATGCACACACACCAGAATTACCATCCCAGCCAAGATACAGACACCGTTGCGTGTCCTCAGGCTTAAACTAATAATATGAGCACTAATAATAAACAAGCACGTAGCACACACACATCCATATAAACATGCAGAGACCTTCTCTCTTTCTTTCTTTCTTTCTTTCTTTCTTTCTTTCTTTCTTTCTTTCTTTCTTTCTTTCTTTCTTTCTTTCTTTCTGTGTTTTAGGTGGCCCATTTCTACAACACCATAGACCAGCAGATGATTCCCTCCCAGAGACCTATGATGCTCGGCCTAGCCCTGGCCTTCGAACAGGTCATCAAGGTACTGCACTGACGACTATTGAGGCTACGACACAAAGAAAACATTTTTGCAGTGTAGAAAGGCAGTTTTGGTCCATAACTCATTTAAAGCGTGAAATGTGGATGCCAAATATTTTTAAGGCTCCCTATTTTCTAGTAGTTAAACCTGCAGTAAGTGATTTCAGACCCTGTAACCAATCCTGAAACTAACGTGTGCTACATGGAGATTAAGGGCTTCCGTCGCAGTAGCTTTGCTGTGTGTGTTTACAAAATGTGTTGCGGTTGCTGTCACCCTCTAGTGGTCAGAAAAAAATGCTTAGTGTAGCTTTAAATAATGTTTTAGATTTCATATTATTGTTGCTTTCCATGCCTCAATGAGGTCTAATGTTATGAAAGAGGACTGTGAAGCTGATTCCTTGTCAATGCTCAGGGACAACTGTATTGTGAGCAATACATTTGCTATACACCAGCAAATGAGCGCTTCTGCTCCCATCACAACAATGGTTTTAAACTGTGTATCGTGTCTCATAACTCATAACTGGTCCCCGTGCCTGGGACTGAATCAAGTTTGTAACTTGTTTATTAATTTGATGGTCATGGGGAGTGACACATTAAAGGAATAGTTCACCCAAAAATGAAAACTGTCATCATCTACTCACCCTCATGCCAAATGAAACACAGGTGAAATTTGTTAGTCCATATAACACACAGGGAGGTTGCCAGCACAACTTTGTAGCAGCCTTCTCCAAAACAACTGAAGTCAATGGGGTCCTGTTCTTTAGAGTTCCAAAACAAAAACAGCCAAACAATCAGACTGTGAACAGAAAGACCTATACACCATTATTTGTTGCAAATCAATCAGCTGTAGTTAAGATTTGCACTAAATTATGTAAATATACTGTAGGTCTTTTTGGAACTCTGAAGAACTGGTCCCCACTGACTTCAGTTGTTTTGGAGAAGGCTGCTATGGACTATTCCTTTAATACACTTCTATTCTATTCTATTGTTATTGGATCATAGAAAAGCAGGAAGCATTGCAATTTCTTCACCAGCCAGATGCAAAATGTTTTTTAAAATGAAAATAACATTCAAAAGAGTTAGTTACCTGCAGATGAAGCTGATATAAAAGTCACAGACACAAATGATCAATATTTGTCTTGTTACCAATTTGTTACCATTACTTGTGTGAGATGTTGATTCCCACCTTGGACTGTAGATTGCCTCTGTAGACTTCCTCTCTCTTTGGCAGAATCCTCGTTCCCAGTCGAAGGAGTCGGGCGGTAAACTGCAGATCACCTGGGACAACCCCAAAGAGCTGGAGGTTTACATCGCCAAGCTGCAGTCTGCTGCTGAGAAACTCTCCACCGAGAACAGGAAGCTACGGAAGTGGCACACCGACTTCACCGAGAAGGTGGTGGCTTGCCCGCATATACAGTACTGTGCAAAAGTCTTAGGCACCCTAGATCTTTTATATACATTTCTTAGGAGTCTTAGATGTTTATTTGTTTTCTGTATTACTGTGAGTAGACTGCTGTTTATTGAAGATTTTTGATATTCACAAACTTTTCATTTCATTAGTTTTGAAAGCATCTTCGCTTTATGGATTTCTTTGACATATGCCTAAGACTTTTGCACAGTACTGTAGGTCTCCAAAAGGGTCATGATATGTGGGCATACTGTGTATTAAGAGATTTTGGTCATAGTTGTCCTTGTGAAATGGATGAATACTGCAACACACATATCAAATGCTTAATATGATTATTAAACATTAAATAAGTGTGTTCCTTGACTATTTTGTAAGGCTTCAACTGTACTGAGGCAGCCAGCACTACGACTATAATTTGAGTTATTTATTGTGAGCACATTTCTTTGGAACTGGTCATATTTTCCCCCAGTTCGTTTTAAATTAGTAACTGAAGTCTTGCTTTTCTGTGCACGTGCGTGTACACATATATATCAATGCATGCCTGTGTGTGTGTGTGTTTGTCAGGTGGTGACTCTGATGAATGTGGACCTTCTGAGACATCAGCAGCGGTGGAAGGATGGCCTTCAGGAGCTCCGTACTGGCTTTGCCACTCTTGAGGCCCAGGTACAGAATACAGTCAACAGCATAAGTGTCAGGGCGACCTGGTGGGTCAGTGGTCTGACCGTGATATCCTGGGTTTGAATCCGGCCTGGAATCTTTGTCAACCCCCTCTCTCTTTCCCCGGTCTTTCCTGTTTCTCATCACTATAAACTGTCGAATAAGGCCAAGAAAAGTGTCATTGCTGCTGGCGTTTTAATGTTGTAGTATGACGGTGATAAAATAGGTGCTATGATAGGTGTTATGATTTAATGTATTGAATAAAAGATTTCTTCAAAGTAGTATACATACATAAGTATGAAAACTAGGAGAAAACAAGAAAGATCACCAACTAGCTCCCTGGTTACCACAGGAATCTACATAACAACCAATAAAACCTAGCCATGCTATATGTGATTAATTGGCTAAAACTACCTGTCCTATAATACAGGTTGGAGGTTTACAAATGGAGACCAATACAGACCCATGTTTCAATGTGAAATCCATATTGCACTGTAAATAAGTATCAACAAATTATTTTAGCTCTCAATAGATATCCTTTTGTCTGGACACACACATCCTACACAAGAAATCTTCTCTTTTTAATTATTTAGTTGGAAAGCTAATGTGTGTTTGTGTGTACAGGGCTTCAGGTCAGGTGACATGCGTGCGTGGCGTCAGCACTGGAACCATCAGCTGTACAAGGCTCTTGAACACCAGTACCAGACAGGACTGGAAGCTCTGAACAAGAACCTGCCTGAAATACACATAGACCTTACTTTCAAGTCAGTACCTGTCTCTGTCTCTCCTCTTTCTGTCTCACCCTCTGTCACTTTTCTAACTTTCTGTCTCACTGTCTCTGTGCCTCATTTTCTTTCCATCTCTCTCTACTTTGGAACTCTTGCTGTGTGTGTGTTTTCACTTCTTTGTTTCTTTTTCTCACTTACACTTTGGCCTCATTAGTGGCAGCGATTTCACTTCTTTTCTGTCTCTACCTCTTTTCCCCCTTCTTTCTCTGTAACCCCACATTCTTTGATTCTCTCTCTCTCTCTGTTGTGTCACTATCTCTCTCTCTCTCTCTCTCTCTCTCTCTCTCTCTCTCTCTCTCTCTTTCTCATTGTTGATTAGTGTGGATAAAACTATAATTTTCCACCGTTTGCCATCTCTCCACTCTTTCCCCTGAATAGGCAGGGCCGTCTGCAGTTCCGCCCTCCGTTTGAGGAGGTGCGAGCGCGCTACTTCAGGGAGATGAAGAGGTTCATCTCGATCCCGAACCAGTTCAAAGGGGTCAGCGCCCAGGGGGAGGAGCTTATCTTCAGTGTCATGATTGACAGGAATGCCTCTGGGTTCGTCACCATCTTCAGTAAGGCCGAGGACCTCTTCAGCCGCCTGCAGGCTGTACAGAACAAGTTCAAGGTACCTGAACAAGAGATGATGATGATAAAAATGATGATGATAATATTGATTGATATGAGTCAACCTTCCTTTTTAAATACAAGCCACAGTATAATGTGAAGAAAATGACGGTTTTAAGTGTGACAAGTTTTTTTTTAAATGTATATCTATTATAGACAATATAAACTAAAGGCCTATACTTTCAGTTTTACTTCATTCAAACACACACTGTTTTGAATGTATTGTATCACCATTATACAAAAATAATCCAGCTAACTATTCATTGACATTTTATTGTCAGAGTTGATCTGAGCCTGGCCTCATATTTGAGGAGTTGTAATTGTAGAATCCCTATTGAATCCCTGTTTTTACAGCACTTTTCATGCCTCTGCTGTGAAAAAATACAAATTGATCAATCTTTTCTTTGTTCCATTTGTTCATTGAAACTCTGTTAGTGTTAATCTGTCTGTTTTGAAAGAATGTAAATTGATCAATCTTTTTTTTCCACTTAGTGAAGCATTGTTATAAGTCATAACATTTTGCTGTGTGCTTTGAAAGAATGCAAATGGATTAGTCCTTTTTTTTCTCCATTGCTGTAACCGAAGCTCTGTTGTTGTCATTGTTGGCATTTGTCCCTGCTCTACTATCCTGAGAGTACAGTGAGCACAGTATTGTGTTATCTCACTTCTGTGTGCAGTCATGCATATCTAAACTAGAACAGGGAAAGCCCTTGGCCAGTATCAAACTTCTCTTCCCTTTTCCTTTAGTTCTGTGTTTTTCCTACTCACTAATCATAGTCTTTTGGTTATTTCATAGTTTCTGTCACCTTTGATTTAGACACGAAAAACTTGTGCGTGTGCGTGTGTTGTAGGAGTGGGTGGTGCTGGGCCAGGTGGACATAGAGAGGTTAGTGGAGAAGCATCTGGACTCGGTGCAGGACTGGGAGAGAAACTTCAAGGCCCTGAAAGCCCGGGGGAAGGATTCAGAACGTCTGCCTAGGTACATATCACACATAATAAAGTTAATAAACTAAATAATGATCAACATTTACTCCATATAAAAAACAAACATAGCAAAAATTATAGCACTTTTGGATAAAGCCAGGATTTATAAGAGGAAAGTAAGATGGAATTAAATAAGGCATAAAAATGGTAAACTGTTTAAGTGACCTTTTTGAAAGAAGTTCTCACTTACATGCCTGGCTAACCTGATCGCCATGCCGGCAGGTCAAGTCTAGGTCAGTGATGGGGAAAACCCTGTGTTAACTGATATAACAGGATTTTTTTTTTCCCTAAGCCCATTGCATTTTGACAAGCATTTATTTTAGGGTATACCACACATACCATTCATTTCTAGATACTATTTTTGTTTCCATGCTTTCTTCACCTCACTACATCTCTGTCTTTTTCCAAGTGACAATTATTCTCTAAATAATTTGTTATAAGAGAGCTTCTGAATCTCTTAGTTGAACTTTTGAGAAAAGACTTGCCCTGTCGACTGCTTTCAGCGGGTGTGGCTGTCATTTTTATTGACACCTAGCAAGATTTCATTCAATTCATTTTGATTTAATTCAGTTAGTGCAGGTGAAAGCAACATATTGGTGACTGACAACATAAATAAAAAAATTAATTTACATCCTAACAAGTCACAGACACTGTTCTCCTTCAGCTCCTCTCATGCTGGTTTTTCCTTCATTCTTTTCTTCCCCTTTTTCTCCCTCTCTCCTCTCATGTCTGTCAGTCAGGAGAAAGTAGACTGTATCACAGTGAACTGTGAGCCAGTAAAGGCTGTCATCGATGACTTGATCCAGAGGCTGTTTGACACCCTGCTTATGTCACTCAGGAAGTCCATACAGGGTAAAGACAGACTTCAATCCTCTTGTTTTTTGTGGGGTAAATACAGTACATATGCTTTGACTGGACTCCCCATTTTGTTTCACTCTAATACAAGGTGAACACCAGTTTACTTCCTTTCTAAATAACACTGTTATGTTGTTTTTTGTGTGTTTCTTTTTGTATAAAAAATATTTGATTATTTGTTATTTATTTAAAGTAATCAGGGTCGAACATTAACACCAACCATCAGGCCAAATGCTTTTTTTCACGTTTTCTTCTTTCTTCTCTCTCTTTCTCTGTTTTTGTTTCAATTTCTCTCTCTCCTGATCCAATTATATCCCCCTTTCTCTCACTTTCTCTTTCCATTTCTCTTTCCCTGTCCTCCTCTCCCTTTATTTGTCTTGCCTTGTCTCGCCTTTCTTTGTCTTTCTCTTCATCTCCTTTCTTCTGACCCTCTTCTCCTCTCCCCCCATCCAGGCCATACTCAGTCCATAGAGAGTTTTGTGTCAGAGTCGATGGAGGCCTTGTCCACTCGTCCAGAGAGCATAGAGGAGATTGGGGGGGCCAATGCAAAACATGGCCAGATACAAGCCCGCAAACCTGAAGTATGACAAACACACTCCTAAATCCTGCCCAGCAACTTTCTTAAAAGATAACACTGATATTGTTTTTTTTAAGTTTGTGCCTATCATCTAGGTTGCCCCTCTCCTTTACATTATTCCTGATGGTGTCTGCCCTCAGTCGGCATAGTTGGAGATATCAGGGCTTGTTTTCCTGAACTTATGCAATTCTGTCCATCAGTAACCAATCATATAGGACTTTTGCCATATGTACCACCAATTGCTGTGACACCATCTGCACTAAAGCTGACATTTGGCATTCATTCAGTAGCATGGTAATGTGGTTGCTAATGTTCTGAACACTGTGTTAGGGTATGGATCAATTGGATGTGGTTTTTGCAGGCAGAAATGCAAGCTAGGTGAGTTTTTGTAGTGTGAAAAGTCTTGAATATCAATTTAGGAAACTGTAAAAGATTTTTCTCCCACATCCCACACAAGAATGTGGCTGTCTTTCCATGTTATATGTCCATTGGTGTGTGCAAATGTATGTTTATGCCTTTTTGTGTATGGGAGGACTGGGGATGAGTGAATTTGTACACACAGTACAATATACTATATGTGCATGGATGTATGTGTGTCTGGGCATTCATGTGTGTGTGTATGTGTGTAGATCCTGCCTCAGTTCCAGTGTGCTGAGGAGAAGAACCGCTTGCTGCGTGCGGTGGCCGGGGGAGGCCTGGACTCTCTGTCCTCTCTGAGGGCCAAGTGGGACAAACTGGAGCTCGTCATGGAGAGCCACCAGCTCATGATCAAAGAACAGGTGCTACACACACACACACACACACACACACTCACATGTATATACCTACATGTTGGTGGTAGAGTGGCCTAGTAGGTAGAGAGATCCTCCCAAACATGAGAGATTGGAGGCTCGATCCCCCACAACAGCCAAAATATCCATTACTGTAATAGCTACGTCTGCCCAAAGTGTCCTTTAGCAAGATACCGAACCCCTACCTGCTTATTTATTGTTACTTACTCTGGATACGAAAGTCAGCTAATAACCTGATTTATAATTTGTATGCACACACTTCAAGGGATGATGCAGCATGCTTATTCACACATGTATGCAACACTCAAAAACAACGCAAGCTGTACTTATTTGAATACTGCCAATGTCCAGTAACGGCAGCTTTCTAGTGCTACTTTTAAGCAATGCCTTTTCTCTCGTGTTTTCTCTCCCATTTCCCATCATCCCCCAATCCCTTTCTCCTGCCACCTCTCCCCTTTTTTTGCTCCCTCTTTGCTCCCCTCTTTTTCACTCTTACTCTGTCCCTCCCCTAGGTGGAGGTGATGCGTAGTAATGCGGAGGGACGTATGCAGGCCTACAGGGCAGATCTGGAGCGGTTCAAGGCCCGCTGGGACCAGCTGAAGCCCAAGGATGAAGCTCTAGAGACAGGTGATCAGGCTGCCCTGCTTGCCTGCCTCCAGATCATCAGAGACAAGCAGCAAGAATTCCAGGAGCTGGAGCTTGTACGCACTAAACTGCTGTAGGTTTTTTCTATTCGTTGTATATTTTCTTTATTGAGACAATAGATACAGCTGAGAAGCATATAGATCGCCTGCATCATCTGTTTGGAATATGTAATGGTTAGTTACATTGTTTAACACCTAATGAGTAATTTTCCACTTGTTAGGGTCATTAATGGCTTCCCTAAATCCAGTTTGATGAGATTGTAGCTATGTGGAGCACAATTGGCACTAAGACTTCAATTATACTCAAACTGCGCAATATTTGATGATGAATTGCTAGAGTGTAGTTAAGATTAGGTGGATTAAAAAGTTTTTACCCTTTAACACCCCCCCCCCCCCCCCCCCTTGTCTCTTTTCTTTTCTGCATCCTTCTTAAATGAAAAGTTTAGAAAAGTATGCTGACATCAAAGTGCTGTCTCATCTAATGCATCTTCTCCTCTCCTCTCCTCTCCTCTCCTCTCCTCTCCTCTCCTCTCCTCTTCTCTCCTCAGTGAGGACTGTACCCATTTTGACTTGGAGGCTCCAGACTTCTCTCTAGCGGAGGAGACCATTAGAGACATGGAGGAGTGCAGCCAGATGTGGTCTTTGTATGAGGAGTGGCAGCAGGGCTTCACAGAGAAGGCTCAGGAGGATTGGATCACCTTCAGGTAGGGGGTTAAGTTTACACCTGTTGTTGATGGGTCCTTACATGACAAGAGTAGGCAACATATTCTGAATATGAGCCTTTTTTGAGTTTTTGCATTTTTTTTCTCATTAATATCTGTTATTTTGTGTGCATATGTATGTTTCTGTGTGTTTTTACAGGAGCAAGACGTATGTGTTTGAGGAGTTTCTGTTTGCATGGCAGGACAGACTTAGGAAGCTGGAGCAACCCACTGCCATGTCTGTTAAACTGCAGGGAGAGGTGGACAAATACAAGGTACACGATAGTTGGGTTGAAGGAATAATAGAGGATATCCACCTCTTCTTGTGTTGTTTTCCACATTTTTATGCATCTGCATCTGTAGAACCTGGTCCCAGTGCTGAAGTATGTGCGTGGGGAGCACCTGTCCCAGGACCATTGGTTGGATATGTTCCGTTTGCTGGGTCTTCCTAGAGGGACGACATTAGAGAGACTCACCTTTAATGACCTGCTCAGTGTGGCGACTACCATCATAGACAAGGCCCTGGAGCTCAAGGTATATACACACACTTCCACAGGCGTGTACACACACCTCCTTAACTTGTTCATATTCTGTTTTGGTGTTTCTCTCATCTGTATGTGTTTGTACGCCAAAATTATATTCCTGGCAAGCCAAATGAAAGATCTGCATGTGCATTGTTTGTCCTGGTTTGTTGCTAATTTGGACACAGATTTGGACACAGTGAACACAGATTATGTGTGTGTGTGTTTGTGTGTGTGTTTGTGTGTGTGTGTGTAGGATCTGAACAGCCGTGCCCAGGCGGAGGTGACGATCAGAGAGGCCCTGAGGGAGCTGGATTTGTGGGGGGCTGCAGCAGCCTTCAACCTCACCGAGTACACAGACAGCAGCAGCCGCACTCTCACCTTAATCAAGGACTGGAAGGATATAGTCAACCAGGTGCACACACAGTCAAACATATGTGTACTCAAATACTCAAAACATACACAAACAATGTAGATTTCGAAGAAAGCAATTTTCTAATGAGTTTAGTTTGGCCTGCCAATGAGTAGTATTCCTGGAAATGATGATATAAAAAACCCCCGACTGTGGTTGGTCAGAGTCAAATCAGTTTTTTCTACTGAGCTCTGGCTGCACATTTTTAGCTAATTTGCAATGTATTTGCCAAATTGAAAGATAAAGCATTTGGACTCCCTAAACATCTTGGGGAATCAAAAGGAGATTCTTACAAAGTGCGTGTTTTTGTTCTTTTTTGTTCTCCTTGTAAAAAGAAGAGATGGATTTTGTTATACTCATGCTATTGACGTGGTCAGAATTCTCCCTTGTTTCGTTATTTTTGTTTAATGATTATTTCACCAGGCAGGTCAATTAAAAGATCTAATTTCCACCTGACCACCTGGTAGATAGACTTGCAAGGTACAAAATTGTCTCAGGAAAATGCAGGCCTATCTACTGGTAACATTAAATTCAATCTTGAGGATTAGCAAACATTGCCTTTATCACCACTCTGTTCCCATCCAGGTGGGAGATAACCGCTGTCTGCTGCAGTCTCTGAAAGACTCTCCGTACTACCGCAGCTTCCAGGACAAGGTCGGGTCAAAGCCTTGAATCTAAAAATATACTTTTGTAAGATTCTAGTGCTTCAATTTTGGGAAAAGTAACTTTGTACAGACTGTCACTTTATTAAAGACTTTGTAGGTGTTAATCCAATCAAATTAAACCTAGTAGTGGTATTTATGGTTCTCACAGACACCAAGTTATATCAAACAGTCTCCTTTATCATGCACCACTAACTAATGCCACTATACTTGCTCCCTCCACGTCCAGGTGAGTCTGTGGGAAGTTCGTCTGTCAGACCTCGATGAGTACCTGCTCAGTCTGAATGCCATCCAGAGGCGCTGGGTTTACCTGGAACCTATCTTTGGACGGGGGGCGTTGCCCAGGGAGCAGGCACGCTTCAAACGGGTTGACGAGGACTTCAGGTACGCTGTGTATGTGTGTGTGTAGGTTACCTCTTGAGGCTCACCCCCATGTATCACATTCAGAGAACCTACACTGTGCTTTAGGACTTTACAATAAGCAGGTTACCAGCTGCATAAATTCTAGTAAGTGGTACTGTAGTATTTTTCATAATGTGGGTGTTGTGAAGCCCTTTGAGACTTGAACTGAGAATGCAAAGCAAGGGAACTACCCACTCCCACAAACTATTTTTGAAATCCTTTTTATAGTATCCTGACATTGACGTGTGAGTGCTGGTGGGCAGGCACCTGCTTAAATGTGTGTGTGTGTGCATGTGCATCTATTTGAATGTACCATTTGTTCTGAATGTACTATTTCTCTGTGTACCAGATTGATAATGGCTGATATGCGGTGTGACAGCAGGGTAGCATCTTTAAACTTTTGCCAGGATCTGAAATTGACAGATAGACATACAGTGTTATACACATTTGGGAACAAAAGCACCTTCTCCATGTGTGTAACAGGTCTATAATGTCAGACGTTCAGAGGGACAGCAGGGTGGTGTCTCTGAGCTCAAGGGCCGGCATCAGAAACTCCCTGGTCACCATACTGGACCAGCTGCAACGCTGCCAGAAGTCACTCAATGAGTTCCTGGAGGTACACACTCACACACACTCACACACACACACACACACACACACACACACACACACACACACACACAAACGCTCATATCAGTATGTAGACACATAAGTGCACTCATTCTCGTGCAAATTTATGTGAAAATGTACAACCACATGCGGTTATCTACACATAATATGCGCTGCATCATAGCTAACCTTTTGTATGTTTGTGTGTGGGTGTTACAGGAGAAGCGCTCTGCGTTCCCTCGGTTCTATTTCATAGGAGATGATGATCTGTTGGAGATTCTTGGTCAGGCAACCAACCCAGCTGTCATCCAGTCACACCTCAAGAAACTCTTTGCTGGTCAGATACCTTCCCTTCCCTTCCCTTCTCTTCTCTTCTCTTCTCTTCTCTTCTCTTCTCTTCTCTTCTCTTCTCTTCTCTTCTCTTCTCTTCTCTTCTCTTCTGACTCTGTGGTCAATAAAGATCCCATCGGCACTCATCGCAAGAGTAGGGGTATAACCCCGGTGCCCTGGAAAAATTCCCAAACAGGCCTTCCTTCCATCATGGCCACCTAATCATCCCTTGTTACCTAATTGGCTCTTTCAGTCCTCTACTCTCCACTGAGATAGCTGATGTGTGGTGAGCGTTCTGGCGTAAACTGGCTGCCGTGCATCACCCAGGTGGGTGCTACACATCGGTGGTGGATGAGTTGAGTCCCCCCCCCCCCCCCCGATGTGTGAAGCGCTTTGAGTACCTAGAAAAGCGCTATATAAATGTAATCAATTATTATTCTATTCTATTCTATTCTATTCTATTGAATGTTTAAGACGTTATTTGCTGGTCACATCTGACACCTTGAATCACATCTTACACTGGACTGCCTGAAGGGACAGTTGAGGAGATTAACAAGCCGATAAATGTAATTTTACTACAAACTTAGAGTCCATTCAAGTCCATCCAATAAGTGCTAATGGTTAAATTTAAGACCTGAAGTGTTAATGGGCTTTGGTTATTGAGACATTAACAACAGGACTTCTCTTCTCTTCTCTTCTCTTCTCTTCTCTTCTCTTCTCTTCTCTTCTCTTCTCTTCTCTTCTCTTCTCTTCTCTTCTCTTCTCTTCTCTTCTCTTCTCTTCTCTTCTCTTCTCTTCTCTTCTCTCCTCTCCTCTCCTCTCCTCTCCTATAATACTGTATATATTGGACAGGGAATGTAACCTCTGTGTGTGTCTATGAATGTGTTATCCTGTGTAGGTATCAACAGTGTTGAGTTCGATGAGCAGTGCCAGCACATTGTTGCCATGTGTTCTCTCGAGGGAGA